>NC_138221.1:7821795-7894872 GCF_964197995.2 Scardinius erythrophthalmus | reverse complement strand
AAGATGATTCAGTTTAGTTTAGTTTAGAATGAGTCAATATGAGTCATAATCAATAATCTATAACTGTGAATCAAACTGAAGCTGTAGAGTCTCAGTTCAATCAAACACAATAAACACACGTGTGAGATTCATCAATCATCACGACACAAAACTCAGCATTTATTCCCTGAAAGTGACGCATCCTAAAGATAGATGATTGGTCACATATCTGCTCATATTTTTAAATGAAAATCCCTTAAAGAAATATGAGAGGCACCAAAACACCTGAAGTAAATGTATTAGTTTAATGGTCTTTAAGTTCAGGTTATACTCACAGGGTTCAAATACCAGTAAAACCATGAGAAATAAAGTGAAGAGGAATTCAGAGGAAAAGACGATGATCCTCATATCTCCAACGGCTCCTTCTCCATTAACTGAGGATGAGAATAAACCACAGTATTTCATTTACAGCATGAACAGCTGATTATAAGGCTTATTATTGCTCCAAATGAATATATGTGAATGAAAAGAGAATAATAACTTTGAGATGTGGATCATTTCTGCTTCACAGTGAGATATTATCACACATTCAGCACAGATTGAAATGCTGTATTAGTTTATAATGTGTGTGTTTTTAGCAGAAAGCTCAGATATAATGTAAGTGATGTTGAAGTGTTCACTCGCCTGTTTTCAGGATCAGTTCAGTCATCAGAGCAACAGCGTTCAGTACAACAACACCGACTGATCCAAACACATACACAGGAACAACACGGAGAAGATCTGGAAGATACAATAATAATACAGTTTCATATCATAATTAGAGAAAATAATAATAATACAGTTTCATATCTTCACCATTAGAGGTGTAAGGTTTAGAAGTGGAGTTCATATTTCATATTGGAAAGTTGTAATGCTTAGAATTTAATATGATTTATATTTGAGTTAATATACTAAAAGTATATTTACAATGTTTAGTCAGTTCATTATTTACACATTTATGTGTTTACATATTTAATACGGTAAGGATATTCTGCTGAATCTGCCTCTCTGATTCACTCACGTTTATCTCAGTCTAAGTCCTTGCTTCTGATTGGTTAGTGACGTCACGTGAAAGGCTGTTTAAGGAAGTGTTGTTGTTGTGACGGTGTTCAGTAAAAGTGCCGCTTGAGAAAGTCTTCTGTCTCCATTCTGCTGTTTACTATCATAAAGAGTGATCTACCACCACATACCGAACCCTCACGTTACATTTGGTGGCAGCGTGGTGTTATTTTGGTGGTTTTTGCACATTTGGTGAGTTTTATTCCTACGACCTGTGGATGCGGTCATTTTTTTTTTTGTGCTATCTGGATTTTACACTCTTTGAGAGCAGTGGATTACCTAAAAACTAGTGTGGAGATATTAAGGGACTTTTGCGGTATTTATTTATTTTTATTTTTTCTACTTTACGTACTTTTTGTGAGTTTTGGGACTGGACATTTTGTCACCATGTCGGCTGATGAAAGTGAAACTGGGCTGCAGTCTCCCCCCACACGACGACGGCGAGATGCTAACGTTACATCAACAGGTGCTGTTTCTCTAGCCACATGCGCTGTCTCCAGTGGCCTAAAAATTTATCTTCCACCTGCTTTTAAAGGAGATGGGACTGAATCATTCACAAGTTGGTCTCGACGTTTTGAAGTGGCAGTGCAGGCTATGAGTTCAACTGATACAGATCTGCATACGGTGATGGCTTCCGTCCTCCCTACTCGCCTAGCAGATGCTGCATTTCTGTATTGGGACAGCCTTCCTTCTTCGATCCAGAAGGACTATGATTCAGTAAAGGAGAAACTCAGGGACGTTTTTGGGCCAATATACTCCCTGCCATTTTTCCAGACACATGTGAATGCTCGACCTCGTCGACCAGGTGAAAGTTTGGATGTGTACAGTGCAGACATCACTCGTCTTGTATTAGAAGCCTTTCCCAACTATGACCACAATGCACTAGAGGGTGAAAAATTCCGTTGCTTTGTTGCTGGCTTGGACCCAAATCTTCAGTCAAAAGTCCATGAGATGGGTGCGGAGGATCTTGAGGACGCCTTGCGTATCGCCAGCCGCTGTGAGAGGGCACGTGCAGCGCTCCAACTGACAACTGTAGGGTCTACACACTCTCAATCTTCAGAGCAGGTAGCTATGGTTCGTCCTAAACCTACTGATGATAAGCTTCTGCATGCAGTTGAGCAGCTGACTCTTACTGTCAACAGCTTACAAAGTGAAGTACACCTATTAAGAGAGAAACACAGCTACCTGGCTCAGCGTCTGGACTCCCAAACTGAAAGGTTTTCCTCCGACGATGCTCGATACAGTGCACGCAGTGTCTCTCCACAACCCTATTATAACAGACAACACCGCAGAGACAATTACTCACCTGAGCAGTATCATGGTCATGATCCAGGGTCCTGCTATGACGGTTGTCCTCCTTCCAGAGACCGTCAATGGCATGACAATGACAGACGTGACCGGCATCGCTCTCCCTCACGCCCGTCCTATCAGTACTCCAGGTATGGTCGCCATGACAAGGATGTTAGGAACAGATACAGACGCAGCCCTAGTCCTGCTCCACAGGGAAACAGGGATGCCAGTCCACACGCTAGAGGTAGTGTTCGCTTCAAGTCTCCTGAACGATATCCGCACTCTGACTCCAACCGTCAGGGAAACTTCCATTAGCTGCTGTTGAGGGGCAAACATCAGCTACTGTCTCACTGCCCCAGAAGGATTCCCCCAAGTTAATGCCTGACAAGAATGACTCACACTCTGATGATTCTGTCTCTTCTACAATCTTGGCTATTGTTGAGGGCATTGAAGTGTGCACTTTAATTGACTCTGGTTCTACTGTTTCCATTGTGAGCGAAGATTTTCGTAACTCTCACCCAGCATTGAAAAAACGCCCCATGACACCCTCCTCTCTGCCAGCTCGCTCAGTCGATGGACAGTGCCTGGACATTTTAGGCAATTAACGATTGGTATCAGACTTGGACATCAGGTATGGCAACAGGACTTTGAAATTCTCAGAGGTGCTTGCCAGCCAGTCATTCTTGGGTTTGATTTTCTGCGGAAACACCATGCCCTCCTTGACATAAACAACAAAATGCTGCAACTTTGGGACATGAAAATTCCTCTCCTGCCCAAAGGACATGAAGTGGCCGCCTGCTGTAATGTGTCTGTGCTAGCGCCCACAAAGATTCCAGCTATGAGTGAAACCCTCATCACAGCCTGTGTGTCAGCAGCTACACCTGCTTCTCCCATGCCAACTGACTATTATGGTGTTCTCATGCCCAACCCATCGTGTGACATCATTGTGGCACATTCTCTCAGTGAGGTTCAGAATGGTACAACTGTGGTTCGAATCTTAAATCCCTCCAGAGATGACGTTGAGCTGCATTCAGGTCAACACCTGGGTGAGTTTCATTCGGTTTCATCTGTTGACGTCATATCAGGGGAAGGGACAGGGTGTGCAACCTCCCCCGTGCATGATATAGCTCCATCTGTCCAGATAAATGACAGCGACCTGTCACCTTCCCAAGTTCAGTCTCTGAAATCACTGCTTCAGAAATACTCAGCAGTATTCAGTAAACACTCAGAGGACAGAGGTCGCACTAGCATCATCAAGCATCAAATCCGCACTGGTGAGGCCACACCAATTAAACAGAGAGCCTACAGAGTGACACCAGAACAGAGAGCTGAAATACAGACTCAAGTTGACAACCTGTTAAAGGCAGATGTCATTGAAGAAAGCTACAATCCCTGGGCTGCGCCAGTTGTTTTGGTGCGCAAGAAAAATGGCACATGGCGTTTCTGCCTGGACTATAGAAAACTTAATACAGTGACAATCAAAGATTCCCACCCTCTTCCGAGAGTCGACGACGCACTGGATGCTTTGTCGGGCTCTGCCTGGTTCTCCACAATGGACCTACAACATGGCTATTAGCAAGTCGAGCTGCAGGAGGAAGACCGTGAAAAAACAGCATTCACAACAGGTAGTGGCCTTTATCACTTTAAAGTTATGCCAATGGGTCTCACCAACGCTCCAGCCACATGCCAGCGCTTGATGGAAATGGTACTTCGTGGCCCCCCATGGAAAACATGCCTAGTGTATTTGGATGATGTCCTCATCTACAGCCGCTCTTTCAGTGAGCATCTCCAGCACCTGGAAGAAATTCTCTCCAGATTCCGGTCAAGTGGCCTGAAGCTGAATCCCTCAAAATGCTGTTTTGCCAGGGATCAAGTACAGTTTCTGGGCCATGTTGTATCCAAAGACGGCATTAAGCCAGACCCACGGAATGTGAAAAGTGTCCAAGACTGGCCTACTCCACGGTCAGCTACAGAAGTAAGAGCATTTCTGGGACTTTGTTCATATTACCGCAAGTTCATCCGAAGCTTTGCACATCACAGTGTCCCTCTACATGCTCTCACAGAGAAGAATGCACCTATCCAATGGACTTCTCAATGTCAGGATGCATTCACTTACCTGAAACATGCACTCACAAACCCTCCAGTGGTTGCATTCCCTGACTTTACGGTGCCATTCTCCCTCTACACAGATGCTTCAGGCTCTGCAATTGGTGCTGTGCTTGCTCAGAGACAAGGGGATCAAGAAAAAGTGGTTGCTTATGCTAGTCATGTTCTCACAAAAGCAGAAAGAAAATGGTCAACATATGACAGAGAACTCTGGGCCATTGTCTGGGCCGTGCGACATTTTCGCCACTGCCTTTACAAACAGCCCTTTGTTATTGTAAATGACCACAAACCTCTCCTGGGTCTCAGAAAAATACCCATTGACAATGACAGAACTGGTCGTCGTGCACGCTGGGCCCTTGAACTTGATCCTTTTGAATGGACTGTAATTCACAAGGATGGCCACAGTCACCTCAATGCAGATGCAATGTCACGTCGCCCTGCTGACATCAGACCAACTGAGCAGAGCACCTTCTCCAGTGCTTTTGGAAATCCGCACTCTGACAAGAGACATTCTAGTCTGAGTCCTGTGAGTCTGTCTAGTCCGGTCAGTTTGTTACATCACAGCCTCTGCAGTACTGATACAAAGCCAGTTTGCTGTAACCTGACTGGACCACAACCTCCTCCGGCCTCCTCACAGTGTGTTCAACAGTCTGTCTCCTCCACATTTGTGCTTCAGTTCCCTGAAGAGGATTTTAAAAAGGAACAACAGCGAGACTCCGTACTGTCAGAGGTTATTAGCTGGACAGTTAAGGGACAGAAACCACCATACTGGCGCATGAAAAACGCACACTTGTTGAGAAGGCACTTTGGCACGAGTTCCACAGACTTACTTTTCATAATGGTGTACTCTGCCGTAAAGTTTTCAACCCATCCACAACATCAGTGCTCCATCAACTGATTGTCCCTCATGCTTTGAAAGACACTGTTCTGCAGATGCTGCATGGAAATCCTGTAACTGGTCATTCATCTGCTGATAAGGTCCTGAAACGTGCTCAACAGCTGTGCTACTGACCCTTTATGTCACGTGACATCAAGATGTGGTGCAAGCAATGTACTCCATGTGACGCCAGACGGAGTCCCACACCTCATCATAGAGCTCCAATGAAAACAATTGTTGCTACTGAGCCATTCCAAAAGGTTGCAGCTGACATACTTGAGCTCCCCATCACGAGTCGTGGCAACAGGTATGTGCTTGTTGTCCAAGATTATTTCTCCAAGTATGTCAACCTTTATGCCATTCCAGACCAGCGCGCCATAACAGTGGCGAAATGTCTGTTTGAAAACTTCATCTGTGAGCATGGCATCCCGGAAATGCTTCACACTGATCGGGGACGTCAGTTTGAATCTGACCTGGTGAAACATCTGTGTGACCTGCTGTGCGTGCAGAAAACACGAACCAGCCCATATCATCCTCAGTGTGACGGCATGATTGAGAGGTTCAACAGGACACTTATTGATCAGTTAGCCAAGACACTTCTTCAGCAGTCTGGGGAATGGGATGACTGCCTCAACCAAGTTGCTTTGGCTTACAATACCAACCCACACTCTACAACAGGATTCACACCCTTCTTCCTCACACATGGTCATGAAGCCAGGATGCCTGTCAACATGCTGTTACCTAACAACACACCATCTTTGTCTATTACGGGTTCTCCTGCTGACTATGTTGCACAATTGACACAGAAACTTCAGTCCGCTTTCAGTTCTGCTGCATGGAACAGAGATTATGCCCACAATCAGCAGAAACGACAGTATGACAAGAGTGTTAAGCACACTCCCTATGTTCCGGGAGACCTTGTCTGGTTAAATGACCCCACTACAGCAAAACAAAAACTTGCTCCTCACTAGAAAGGCCCCTTTGAAATATTAGAGTGCCTAGGATCTGATGTGGATTCTCCTGGAGTGACATACAGGATTCACTATCTCCTGGATCAGTCTGATAAGTCCCAGATTGTCCACTACAACCGTCTCAGACCCTACCATGCTCCTGTGCCAGATTGTGGACATGAGACACCTACATGTGACTTTTTGCAATCTCAACTCCCTCATTTGACTGCATTATCGGGTGCTTTGCCCTTTAAGCCTTCAAAGTTTGCAGCCACGAGGAGCTACACCTTATCTGGCCAGGGCAATACTCCCTCATTAGTCCCTCCCACTGGCCATCCACAACCCCGACCACAGCCCCAATCCCGCTCTCCCCTGACTCAGTCTTGCTCAGCCCCCTCCTTTGGCCCAGTAGATCAGTTTGACACTGTCCCCTCTTCCACTCCTCAGGCTTCTGGTTCTTTGCTACGCCCTAGGAAACGTTCAGTTAGACCTCCAAGATTCCTTAAGGATTATGTTCTGAACTGATACAGTTGCTTTATTGCTGTGGTTATTGTTACTTGTTTATTTGATGGGAAACGGGGACGTTTCTTTTGTGGGAGGGGGAGGAAATGTAAGGTTTAGAAGTGGAGTTCATATTTCATATTGGAAAGTTGTAATGCTTAGAATTTAATATGATTTATATTTGAGTTAATATACTAGAAGTATATTTACAATGTTTAGTCAGTTCATTATTTACACATTTATGTGTTTACATATTTAATACGGTAAGGATATTCTGCTGAATCTGCCTCTCTGATTCACTCACGTTTATCTCAGTCTAAGTCCTTGCTTCTGATTGGTTAGTGACGTCACGTGAAAGGCTGTTTAAGGAAGTGTTGTTGTTGTGACGGTGTTCAGTAAAAGTGCCGCTTGAGAAAGTCTTCTGTCTCCATTCTGCTGTTTACTATCATAAAGAGTGATTTACCACCACATACCGAACCCTCACGTTACAGAGGTAATAATATAGTTTATATCATCACTTTGCCATCATCATCTTTGGGGGCAAAAGGTTGAGAGCCACGTTATCTTCAGGAAATACTCTGCAACTAAACTATAGAAAGTTAGAGAACCTTTAAAGAATTATACAGGGCTTTATTAATACCTCAAACACCCCAAAGAACCACTGAAGAACTACATTTTTTTTTTTAATAAGAAATAATAAATTATTAAAAAAATATTTTATAGAATAAGGATTTCCATCATTCATTGATAGAAGTTGAATAAACATGACAGTAACACACATTTGTTCTTGATTGAGGAAACATGATTTAACATTATTCACCATGTTGCTAGCATGATTTAGCATGAATTACCATGTTACTAGCATTATTTAGGAAGCTGTTAACATGAATTACCATGTTACTAGCATGATTTAGGAAGCTATTAACATGAATTACCATTTTGTTAACATGTTTTAACATGTTGTTAACGTGAATTACCATGTTGCTAGCATGATTTTGCATTAATTACCATGTAGCTAACATGATTTAGCATGTTGTTAGCATGAATTATAATTGTGCTAACATGTTTTAGCATGTTGCTAGCATAAATTAGCAAGATGCTATCATGTTTTATCATGTTTTATCATGTTGCTAGCATGATTTAACATGAATTACCATGTTGCTAGCATGATTTAAGATGCTGTTAACATGAATTAAAATTTTGCTAACATGTTGTTAGCATTAATTACAATGTTGTTAGCATGATTTAGCATTGAATTACCATGTAGCTAACATGATTTGGCATTCTGTTAGCATGAATTAACAATGTGTTAGCATGAATTAACATGATGCTATCATGTTTCATCATGTTGCTAGCATGAATTAGCATGATTTTATCATGTTGCTAACATGATTTAACATGAATTACCATGTTGCTAACATGATTTAGGATGCTGTTAACATGAATTAACATTTTGTTAACATGTTTTAACATGTTGTTAGCATGAATTACAATGTTGTTAGCATTTAGCATGAATTATCATGTAGCTAACATGATTTGGCATTCTGTTAGCATGAATTAACATTGTGTTAACATTAATTAGCATGATGCTATCATGATTTGGCATTCTGTTAGCATGAATTAACATTGTGTTAACATGAATTAGCATGATGCTATCATGTTTTATCATGTTGCTAGTATAGCTAATTAGCATGAATTGTCATGTTGCTAACATGATTTAAGATGCTGTTAACACAAATTAGCTTTTTGCTAATGTTTAAACATGTTGCTAGCATGCTTTAACATTAATTACCATGTAGCTAACATGACAGATACATAGTGATGAAGCTTAAATACTAAAGTTTTGACCCCCTCAATGAAAGCGTATCGGACTTTTATGATTTTAATGAAAACTGTAAGTCGGATCCGTTATAAAAGATAATAGCGAGTCAGAACAGCTGAAGGTCTGAGAGAGTTTGCTGTTTGTAGCTTTAAAGCTCTAGGAGGAGATGCTGTCTAAACTCAGGCTCAGAAGAAGAAGAAGTTTAAATAGTAGATCAGTAAGTGAAGTAAGTTTGATCAAGCAAACTTAAATATCAGCTGGAGATCATAAACACACACGAGGAACAGGATTTCATGAAGATCATTATTACAACGACAGAACTAAAGCTGTGCTGAGATGGTAAACGCTGAATAACTCTGTAAAACATCTGAGGTTTACTGTAAAAATACGTCTGCAGCGTTTCAGGATTTACAGATTTAACTTAAACTTACAGTAAAAAGCTGTATTTCATTAACTGGTGTAATGTTATGAAGTACTAAAATACCATAAAAGCACAGGTGATGGTGAGAAAGGTCAAAGTTCCTGATGAGATTAGTACTAATAAAGAAGCTGTACTGTGTCATTCCCACACACACACACACACACACACACACACACACTAAACATCATCGTAGACACACACACAACACTGAAATAATGCAGTGAACATTAACAACGTAAGATGCAACATAAAGCCCTAATGTACAGAACGTATAAGAAAATAAACAGTTTCTCACTGTATATAGTACGTTAGTCTTTTAGCGTTAAAATGACGATAGTTTAATTAGCTTTCACAATGTACAGACTCAATCTCTCCAGAAGAGGAGAACAGAAGAGAGTGAGGAGACAAGAGCAGAGATTATGATTAATATTAATACTGTACCATATTGTGTAAATGAGCGTGTGAAGTCTATCACTGTCCAGAGTGACTGAAGAAACACGATCACACAGGCCCATCCGACACGATCTGAACATCAACACACACATCAGATCATCACTGACAGTGTTCATCAACACACACACACATCAGATCATCACTGACAGTGTTCATCAACACACACACATTTAACTTTAGCACACTTCAGCATAAAGCTGAGATATAGCAGAGATGTCTCAGACATATAAGTTATTATAATCATACCCTTCTCATTCTCCAGAGCTGTGATGTAGAAATAGATCAGTACAGCATTGACCAATAACATGATCATTATCCACACTGATCTCATGACCGAAGGTGAACCTGAAAAACATGTTTAATATTAGTGTAAAACTGCATATCTGTGTTTGACACTCACTGAGTAAAACATCAAGACCATACATTAAACATTATAGAATATTTAATAAATGTTCAAAACGACTGAACACAGATTATTCTCATTAAACCCTCAAAATCTGTAAAGATCAGACATTCATAATGACACAAGCATTTATAAATTATATATTGATCAGATTATGATGTTATGTGTGTTTATATGAGGGATCAGATCATAATTCATCAAACACTTACAGCCCATTTGTCGACCACATGTTTTGTTCCAGTTGAATCTGGTCACTGTTGTAAACACTGGTAACACTGCAACAATGAGGAATCCTAGAAACAGAAGAGATTATATATTAATGCAGAGATTATATATTAATGCAGAGATTATATTAATACAGATCCTGAGATTCACTGACAGACATATTCACATATTATTTTATATACACTACTGGTCAAAAGTTTTAGATCGGTAAGATTTTTAATGTTTTTAAAAGAAGTATCTTCTGCTCACCAAGGCTGCATTTATTTGATTAAAAAACAATAAAAAACTGTAATATTGTGAAATATTATTCCACTGTAAAACAGCTGTTGTGAATGTGAATATACAGTAAAGTGTAATTTATTCCTGTGATCAAAGCTGAATGTTCAGCATCATTACTCCAGTCTTCAGTGTCACATGATCCTTCAGAAATAACTCTAATATGATGATTTGATGATCAAGAAACACTTATTATTTTCAAAGTTGAAAACAGTTTTTTACATTTTTTTTTTTTCAAAATTCTTTGATGAATAGAAAGTTCAAAAGAACAGCATTTATTTAAAATAGAATATTTTCTAACATTATAAATGTCTTTACTGTAACTTTTGATCAGTTTAACTCATCCTTGATGAATAAAACTATTGATTTATTTTATTTCTTTCCCCTAAAAATAAAATAAAAATTCTTACTGACCCCAAACCTTTGAACGGTAGTGTTTAATGTTACAAAAGCTTTCCATTTCAGATAAATGCTGTTCTTTTGAACTTTCTATTCATCATAGCATCATGAAATAAAAATTGTAAAAAACTGTTTTCAACTGATAATAATCATAAATGTTTCTTGATCATCAAATCCTCATATTAGAGTGATTTCTGAAGGATCATGAGACACTGAAGACTGGAGTAATGATGCTGAAAATTCAGCTTTGATCACAGGAATAAATTACACTTTACTGTATATTCACATAGAAAACAGATGATTTACACTGGAATAATATTTCACAATATTACTGTTTTTTTATCAAATAAATGCAGCAGAAGAGACTCTTTCAGAAACATAAAAAATCTTATGATCCAAAACTTTTGACTGGTAGTGAATGTGTTATTTCTGTCACACACTGTACAATCTGCAAACTCAACTAAGACAACAATAACTTTAAGTTATGAGTGTGTGTGTTACAGTGTTGGAATGTCTGGCAGTGACTTCTTCATATCAAGAGCGAAACTCCTGAGACTCGCCACTGCCCCCAGTGTGTGTGTGTGTGTGTGTGTGTTCAACATGGAGGAAGAGTGTGCCCTTGTTTATATTACATTGTGGGGACCAAATGTCCCCATAAGAATAGTAAAACCTGAGATCACCTACATTGTGGGGACCAGCCAGCGGTCCCCACTGTTCAAAAGGCTTATAAATCACACAGGATGAGTTATTTTGAGAAAGTAAAAATGCAGAATGTTTCCTGTGATGGGTAGGTTTAGGGGCAGGGGCAGTGTAAGGGGATAGAATATACAGTTTGTACGGTATAAAAACCATTACGTCTATGAAGAGTCCCCACAAAGATAGTGAACCAGACGTGTGTGTGTGTGTGTGTGTGTGTGTGTGTGTGTGTGTGTGTGTGTGTGTGTGTGTGTGTGTGTGTGTGTGTGTGTGTGTGTGTGTGTGTGTCCAACATGGAGGAAGTGTGTGTGTGTGGACATGTTTTTCTACACCGGTGGGGACTTAAACCTGAATGCACACAGACTCATGGGGACTCGTGTCACCGTGGGGACCTAAATCGAGGTCCCCATGGGTACAAAAGCTTATAAATCATACAGAATTAGTTTTTTTGAAAATGTAAAAATGCAGAATGTTTCCTGTGATGGGTAGGTTTAGGGATAGGGGCAGTGTAAGGGGATAGAATATACAGTTTGTACAGTATAAAAACCATTACGTCTATGGAGAGTCCCCACAAAGATAGTGCACCAGACATGTGTGTGTGTGTGTGTGTGTGTGTGTGTGTGTGTGTGTGTGTCACAACATGACAGAAGTTATTAATGCTCTTTCGTATTATTTTACAATTACGTTTAATTTCCTCTTATCTGTAAATGAATAATATCTGTATTCTTTAATGAAATCTAAATCATTGTCCAGTTCACAGAGTGAGTTTTAACATTAATAGAGAACATGAACATCGTGTGAATTTTGCACATTACTTTATTGTAGAAATTAAATGAACTTGTTTGAAATAAATGCAGCATTTTAAAGATACTTTAATATTTGAAAGTTATGTTATGAAAAACACTTTTAGTTTTCTTCTTTCATCGTCAAATAAACTGTAATTAATAATCAGATCAATATATTGTAATAGTGAGTGTGAATGAAGCATTAATATCTCAGATGCGTCTGGAATATTTCCACAGATTTCTCTTGATTTGATTTTAATACTGTTGAACAATGAATAATGTTTTCTTGCACTGTTCCTCATAAATGAATATGAATAGTTGATAAATGTAAACTGACCTCCTCTAGCAGATCCGAAGCTGAAGAATATGAGGATAAACTGCAGTGAAGGAAGAATATAAAAGATTATACCAGCCAGAACCCTGAATATAGCCGTGATCTGTTCACTGATCTCCACAGTTAATCTAATCAACACTGTAGAAGAAAAACAACAATTAATAAATCATCCAAATGTCTAATCTGTGCATTAATGTCATGATAATCAATGAGTACAGAAGTAAACTCACTTCACTAATTCATCATTTAATCTGGACAGACAATCTTCACACAATCATTCACCATTCATTCAAAACTATATAAACTTATAAATATATAAACTATACTCAAAACATCTTAAACACACGAAGAAAAACTCACTACTGTATCAAAACCATGTAATATTACACACATTAACATAATTATAATAAGTGTGTGAGTCGTGTGAAGAGATTCAATGTTTTACTGCAGAAATTATTCATGTTTCTGTTGATCCAGTTATTATTTACTGCATATTCAGCTGTCAAATACTGTAATAAAGAGGAGTAATAAATATCTCTGGAATTATACACTGTAATTAATAAAACACTGTAATCACAAGTGCTTTTGTTGAGATAATGAACACTTACTGGAAGCTGAAAAAACAGTATTAGTTATTGTAATGTTGAATTAAGTTGTGATATAGTTAATATTATTTTTACAGAATCTGTTGCAAGAATTTGATTCCCTCAAAAACTGTAGATCCACTGATCAATAATAATAATAATAATAATAATAATATATACTGAGATAAGTGGATCTGACCTCTATGTTTTTATTAAAGTGTGTAATTGCTTTAGATGATTATGACAATCATGAATAATGACGAGCATCATAATCACCTTTATAACCAGAACAATGCCGAACGTGTGTCTACTGAAATATTAATATACATTGTGTGTGTTTATCTATGGATGTCAAATCAGTGTTCTCATACAGAGACTATATCGCTGTGTCATCCGAGAATTTCACTACAAAATATTATACTCACAACTTATTATTATAATCACAACACTCAATGGTATTTAATGTAAAAAGGACAGGATAACTAACAGATCCCTGTGGAACACCTGTGCTTATATTTCATAGCTCTGATAAAGTGTGATCGAGTCAAAAATGAAAAATACAATTTAATAAAAAATAATTCACATTTAACGTCTGCAATTTCTGAATTAAAATGTGGGGCTTAATTGCATTAAAATCAGAACTAAAATCAACAAATAATAGCTGTGCATAAGATTTTCCAGATGTTTAGTAATAAAATAATAAGTGACTCGAGATATTAATCAAAAGTGTCAAACAAATATCAATGATAATATTGTGGTCAATATTGTGATTTGATTATTAGTAGCCTAATTTCATTTAAAGACTTCTTTTAAAAGCATTTAAAAAAATCGTACGGATCCCAAACTTTTGACTGGTAGTGTATATATATATATATATATATATATATATATATATATATATATATATATATATATATATATATATATATATATATATATATATATATACACACATATACAGTGAGGAAAATAAGTATTTGAACACCCTGCTATTTTGCAAGTTCTCCCACTTAGAAATCATGGAGGGGTCTGAAATTGTCATCATAGGTGCATGTCCACTGTGAGAGACATAATCTAAAAAAAAAATCCACAAATCACAATGTATGATTTTTTAACTATTTATTTGTATGATACAGCTGCAAATAAGTATTTGAACACCTGAGAAAATCAATGTTAATATTTGGTACAGTAGCCTTTGTTTGCAATTACAGAGGTCAAACGTTTCCTGTAGTTTTTCACCAGGTTTGCACACACTGCAGGAGGGATTTTGGCCCACTCCTCCACACAGATCTTCTCTAGATCAGTCAGGTTTCTGGGCTGTCGCTGAGAAACACGGAGTTTGAGCTCCCTCCAAAGATTCTCTATTGGGTTTAGGTCTGGAGACTGGCTAGGCCACGCCAGAACCTTGATATGCTTCTTACAGAGCCACTCCTTGGTTATCCTGGCTGTGTGCTTCGGGTCATTGTCATGTTGGAAGACCCAGCCTCGACCCATCTTCAGTGCTCTAACTGAGGGAAGGAGGTTGTTCCCCAAAATCTTGCAATACATGGCCCCGGTCATCCTCTCCTTAATACAGTGCAGTCGCCCTGTCCCATGTGCAGAAAAACACCCCCAAAGCATGATGCTACCACCCCCATGCTTCACAGTAGGGATGGTGTTCTTGGGATGGTACTCATCATTCTTCTTCCTCCAAACACGTTTAGTGGAATTATGACCAAAAAGTTCTATTTTGGTCTCATCTGACCATATGACTTTCTCCCATGACTCCTCTGGATCATCCAAATGGTCATTGGCAAACTTAAGACGGGCCTTGACATGTGCTGGTTTAAGCAGGGGAACCTTCCGTGCCATGCATGATTTCAAACCATGACGTCTTAGTGTATTACCAACAGTAACCTTGGAAACGGTGGTCCCAGCTCTTTTCAGGTCATTGACCAACTCCTCCCGTGTAGTTCTGGGCTGATTTCTCACCTTTCTTAGGATCATTGAGACCCCACGAGGTGAGATCTTGCATGGAGCCCCAGTCCGAGGGAGATTGACAGTCATGTTTAGCTTCTTCCATTTTCTAATGATTGCTCCAACAGTGGACCTTTTTTCACCAAGCTGCTTGGCAATTTCACCATAGCCCTTTCCAGCCTTGTGGAGGTGTACAATTTTGTCTCTAGTGTCTTTGGACAGCTCTTTGGTCTTGGCCATGTTAGTAGTTGGATTCTTACTGATTGTATGGGGTGGACAGGTGTCTTTATGCAGCTATCGACCTCAAACAGGTGCATCTAATTTAGGATAATAAATGGAGTGGAGGTGGACATTTTAAAGGCAGACTAACAGGTCTTTGAGGGTCAGAATTCTAGCTGATAGACAGGTGTTCAAATACTTATTTGCAGCTGTATCATACAAATAAATAGTTAAAAAATCATATATTGTGATTTCTGGATTTTTTTTTTTTAGATTATGTCTCTCACAGTGGACATGCACCTGCGATGACAATTTCAGACCCCTCCATGATTTCCAAGTGGGAGAACTTGCAAAATAGCAGGGTGTTCAAATACTTATTTTCAGATTTTACATTTATCAGATTCTCCCAGCTGCACACTACCATTCAAAAGTTTGGGGTCAGTAAGATTTTTAATGTTTTTAAAAGAAGTATCTTCTGCTCACCAAGGCTGCATTTATTTGATTAAAAATACAAACAAAAACAGTAATATTGTGAAATATTATTCCACTGTAAAACAGCTGTTTTCTATGTGAATATACAGTAAAGTGTAATTTATTCCTGTGATCAAAGCTGTATTTTCAGCATCATTACTCCAGTCTTCAGTGTCACATGATCCTTCAGAAATCACTCTAATATGATGATTTGATGATCAAGAAACACTTATTATTATTTTCAAAGTTGAAAACAGTTTTTTACAATTTTTTTTTCAAACTTCTTCGATGAATAGAAAATTCAAAAGAACAGCATTTATTTAAAATAGAATATTTTCTAACATTATAAATGTCTTTACTGTAACTTTTGATCAGTTTAACTCATCCTTGATGAATAAAACTATTGATTTATTTTATTTCTTTCCCCAAAAATAAAATAAAAATTCTTACTGACCTCAAACTTTTGAAGGGTAGTGTTTCATGTTACAAAAGCTTTAGATTTCAGATAAATGTTGTTCTTTTGAACTTTCTATTCATCATAGCATCATGAAATAAAAATTGTAAAAAACTGATTTCAACTGATAATAATCATAAATGTTTGGGATCGAACGCCTCAGAAATCATGTCAATAAGAGAGTGTGTGTAATCCTGATAATGATGAAAGTGCTGAGAGAGTCTGTGAGGGAGAGCGGTAAAGAGAGTATTTGAGGGAGAGTGGTAAAGACACGCCAGAAACACACACACGTCTGCATAACGTCACTAATGTAATGTTAATATGGTGAGCTATCATGGATAATTGAGTATTCTGTGGATCGTAGGAGAATCTGTCCTGTGTTTAAATCACTCGATAGCCTGAGACTGAATAAACTAAAGACTTGATAAACTCATGACTTTACCTGCTGATTCACACCATCATCTCAGTTTATGTCCTTTAATGGACCGTGACTTTCTTTTTTACTCATTTCATACACTTTAAAATGTACACTTTGATTTATTTTACTTTCTTTTTTTCTTCTATTCTTTCATCACTTTTATTTTTCTCTCTCTTTCTCATGTAAAACTGTAAAGTATGCGAATAAAATCATCTTTATAAACTCGCCTTGTCTATGGAAGTAACTGATAGATCAGGTCTGGTTTGTATATTTTGTAACTTTAACTCCATTAATCTGGTAAAACATGATTTCACAGCTCATATCTGTCACTGACTCTTGATGGAAGGAAATACTTACAGTAAATCATATAGAAGAGGATTAGCAGGAGCGCCATTATAAAGAGGACTATAATCATGACACCTTCAAATCCGGCGTAACTCAGACTTTTGTCATAGGCAGATTTAAACAGAACTGGAATAAAGGAAGAGAAACAACAACAATTACTAAAATAGAAAAACAAAATATTAATACAGATCAGAAGAATTACAAAACCCTTCTCATTTAAACAGATGCTTTTATACACAACATTACAACACAGTCTCTGTCTGATCCTGACCCTTGACCTTTGTGCTGATGATGACCCCTGACCCTGACATGACCCTGACACATGCTGAGATGATATTCAGAAGTAGCTTTAGCTTCAGTCTCAGTCACTAGCATGATGTCGACTGTAACAGTTAATGCACTGTTTTCATAATGAACCGGTGTAGATTATAAATGTGTTCAGTCACACAGAGATTCAGCGCTGAACATGTTGATATACTGACAACAACACAACAGTAACACAAGACACTTCACAGTATTAATGTCATGTTTTTAAGATTTCCTGCTGGATATTGAGAATATTACATCATTTAAGTGTAATTATTGTTCAACTGTTAAACGTACAGTATGTAATTTTTTCTCCACTAGGGGTCGCTAACCTCTTTACAATAACAAAGGCGTAGTTTGATGACGCAACATTTGCTAAGAACTATGGATCTTGTCGTCAACGTCAAGCCGACCGATCTAATAATGTTTATGGATGAGTAAATACATCAATGTTTTTATCATGACTGTGATATGAAGCAGTTCGGGATTGCTAAGAGACAGCTATCAGCTCCACACGTGACGCGAGTCCCGCGGATATAAAAGGAATATGGACATTTCATTCTACCGAACTAACGTTACACGCAAGTGCAGAATTACAACTCACAGGTCAGTTTATTAGACAAATTAAACTTGTGAGGTAACGCAGCGCTGTTTCACTTAGTCTAACATTACACTATCACACTAAACTGCATTTGAGTGTGTTGAAATGTATGTGTTAGTTTGTCTGTATGAGACTAGCAGTAAGCTAGATCAACATTAGAATAACATACAGATCATATTCTAACATTTTATCATTGTTGAACTATATAACACTGATTAGTTTTATGTAAATGTGCTCACCTGTTTAATAAAGTACATGTAGGAGCGGTCGAAGTCTCGGACGTGGAGCTCTCGTTTATATACTGTCTATGGGAGCGCTAGGCATCTCGAAAACACCGCGCTGATATTGATTCTCGTTTTAGTTCTCCTTTTTTATCCAAAGTCTGCTTGCCATGGTCCATAATGTTTGAACGAAACACCAACAGCGTGCAGATAGACATTGTGAACTACAAGGTTGTCCACGTCTGTCGCCTTGGTTACTATCAGATGGCTCTGCTCATAGCTCTGGTTACCATGGCAGTATGAGCGGAAACCAGGGAGAACGCAGATATGACGTCATTGACGGCGACAAAACGGAAATAAAGAAACGTGCCGTGTCTTCAAATTAAATTACAAATTTCTCCTGGTTTGAAAGTTGTTGGAAACAGTCGGGATAATGTAAGTACACAACTAAAAAATATATATATATAACATAGATTTAGTGATTTTTGCTATTTTTAAAGCAAAAAAACTACATATTGTACCTTTAATGTGCATGTTAATGTGTTTATGATAATGACTGTGGATTTACATTTGGATGTATTTACCTGAGTAAAAAACAGCTGAGAAAACCATATATTCTGCTCTAACACTGTATTTTCGAATCCATGTTTTAATCTTGCCTGTAAAACAGAAAATATGAAATAATTACATTCACAATATCATTTACAACAGCAACACAATGAAACACAAATGTCAATAAAACAGTGAACAAATTTGTAAAGTAAAATGAATTGGTTTCACTGTCAGTTTATGTGAAAGATTATGTCTATTATAATTCATATACTGTATAAATAATAATAAATCAGCCACACCTGTGAAGTTATTGATATACGGAGCCGTCCAGAGCAACATGAGAGGCCTCAGAAAATAAAGAGCAGAACAAAAGACCGACTCAAACACAGATCCTGAAACACAACCACACGTTACTGTACATCTACACAGATATGAATAATCATAATGCATTGATAAACCATCAGTCCTGAAACACTGACCTTCAGAAAAACCCCAGAGGACAAAAGCAAGAAACATCAGAATATTTGGACAGAAGACGAGAAACATCTGAAGACGAAAGACTGTGTCTGAGAGAAGAGACACAATAACACATGATCAGTTCATCAGTAACTATTACTTTTAATAATTATTTCAACTATCATTATCAGTCATTCAGTTTTATTTAAAACACACATCTCTGTTCTTTCTGACCATTACATTTATGAGTGAATGAAACATAATATTATAAATAACTGAACACTGATGAAGGATAGAAGAGTTGCTCTTTTCTTTTCTGTTGACTCACCTAGTAGTCTCAGCACCACTTTTATCTTGGTTGAATATTTCCTGGGATTCTGAGGTAAGCCACTGTGAACTTTACATGTGTATCGTCCTTCATCTTCAGCTCTCAGATTGTCCAGACGGAGGGAGAAGTTTCCGTGTTTAATGTGTTCAGTAAATAAATGAGCTCTATCCTGATAATCCTGCTGCTGTTTCTCTGCTCCATCTTCATACAGATGAACTAAAGTCTCTGAGTCTGTTCTTCTCCATTCCACCTTCAGATCCTCCATTCTAGAGGGTCTTTCTTCATAACAGGGCAGAACCACTGAAGATCCCAGAGGAGCAGGTGTGTGAAGACAAGGTTTCACAATCAATCCTGAAAAAGAAAAACATGTTTGAAATGTTAATGCAAAAAAGTGAGGCCTATTTTGTAAAACAAAAAATAGTACAAATTATTAGATTTGCATTAAAAAGGCCAAACATTTATTAATGGTTGAGCACAGAAGGTTATGTGTGTTATTCCAGCAGTGAGAGAACTAAGGTCTGATCATCATCATACTGTCACCATCACGATCATTGTCACTGTCATTGTCTTCTTCTCTGTCACTGTCATCTGTTAGTCACCGTCTGCACTACAGTTCCCAGCATCCTCCTTGGCCCACACCTGCACGTCCTTCACCATTACCCGCACCTGCCAGTCATCTCGTCATCATCAATCATCATCTTCAGCTGTTGTCGTCATTGTTCATCTTATTTAAGTTCCCTTCATGTCCTGTGTCATTGTCGGTTATCGTTTGTGTTAGATCACACTGTTTCACACCTTGTTTACTAATCGTGTCTGGAATAAATCATCTTGTTATTTTGTATCTGTTGCCTTCGTTGTCATTGAGAACCCCAGCATGACACACACACACACTGTCTTATCACACACACGATCACGTAACATGTCCTCAAGTCTCTTGAATCTGATCAGCTATACAGTAGCTTTTCACAACAGTAAAGGACACACAGGGTTTTTTAATCAACCCGTCTGAGAAAATCACCATGAATATTTCTATTGAAGAAGAAATAATTCTAGATTAGGATAATGTAAAGTTTGTTAATGACATTCAATCTTTGAAAGATAATCAGAGTTTGTTCAAGGCACTTTATTAAACTAGATATCCACAGTTTCACTTGCTTTGTTTTCTGAATTATAAATGTGAAATACTTATTTACTGTTCTGTACTTGTGATACTTTCTCCTCGAGTCTCTGAACATTTTCTGTGTTCTCTGTGCAATCACTCATGAAGAACGCCAAAGCAACATTTAAAGGGCTATTCTCCACATCAGTCTATAATTGTGGAATAATGAGTTTCTGATGAGAATAGACGTAGTTCTCACAGGTAAGAAACACCATAATTCCTTCCACTACTTGGGATTATTTTATATTATCTGCCAATAGCTTTTATAATCATTTCATTTCTTGATTTCTTGTCTGTAATGGGAATTTACTTTCCATTGAGACTCAGATGTACAAACCCAGAGCCAGCTGATAAAGCATATAAATACATGCTCAGATGTAGATGCTGCTCATTCAAAATTAATACGTTTATGTATATAATTAATAATATATGACCAGTCTAGACAATTATAGTTATCACTTAAATGCATCAAACTAATGTTATTAAAAATCTGAAATACTATTTTTATTGTAACTATATTGCTTAATATATTCACAGTAGTCATACAACATCAGTGGTTTCTTTCTTTCTTTACACTTACTCAGTTTAATCTCTGTTTTGGTTGAAAACACACGCTCCTTGCCCCTGTAAACTTTACATCTGTAAACTCCTTCATCTTCAGCTCTCAGATTGTCCAGACGGAGGGAGAAGTTTCCATCTTTGATCTTCTTATTGGAGAAATGAGCTCTATTGTGAAAGTCCTTGTGCTGTTTCTCTGGTCGACTCTCTCCGTCTTCATACAGATGAACTAAAGTCTCTGAGTCTGTTTCTGTTTCTGAGTCTGTTCTTCTTGTTCTTCTTGTTCTTCTCCATTCCACCTTCAGACTTTTCTTTAACAATCTTTTCTTAACCTGACAGGGCAAAACCACTGAAGATCCCAGAGGAACGTATTTATCAGTCACCCAGAACTCTATAAAGGAATAGAAACGTAAAAAACTCAAATCACCACACTTGCATAACAGCTGGTCGATCAACATGCTATTAATGAAATGACCTGTTTTCAGATTTATAATTTTAAGCATGAATTATTTCAATAGCAAACAATCCGAGATGTTTCCAATCGCTCTTAAAGGTGCTGAAGAAAAAAAACACTGTCATTACCATATCCTGTACAAGTGATAATGTGCAATTTTTACATTAAGAATTTATACTTGATTTAACCTATAAAAAATAATCAATCTAATGTAGGTTGATGTAATGTACCAATGTAATGTATCGTTGATTCAATTATATTAAATAATGATATAAAATAATATATTTGATTTGATGGAATTAGTTCATTTAGATTTAACAATATTAATCAGATTTTTAGTTCACCTGACAAAACATTTTTAAATTGTATAAAATATATTTTATCAAAATATGTGTTCAGTGAAGCTATGACCATGTGTTTCTACAACTGTTTAGATAGTGGAGTTTATACTGTAAATTCTGTAAATCGTACTGTAAGAATGATCAAAAAGTGTTTTCACTATATGTGCAATAATACAATTTACTGTTCTGCTGTAGATATATATATCATGCAGACTTATTTTTCTTGACTACATGTTCATACAGTCACTGAACTACAGATGATCTTTTAAGGGTTTACAACAATCGTGTTTGTGAACAGAGAGAGTAAGCGGTCACTGAAGACCTGCTGATAACATATATATGACATCTGAATATGTATTTATAATCCTGTTTATATAGTAATAGCTCTCATTATAGATCCTCAATATATAGTTATAAATATATATTCAGATTTATACATATTAAAGTCCCCGTGAACCGGAAGTTGCAAACGACTTTTCTCCAGTGTTATGACGTATTTCCCAGTGAAACGGAATATTGAACAGAGGGCAGGGTTTTACTCTAGCGCTCCTCCTCTCCATCTCTGCTCATAGCAGACTAACGGTTTGAGGGGAGTGGTTACGCGTTGCCCAAACCAATTCCTCAAACCTACGTCATCGGAGAAGGTCCTCCAATGCAGAGGGGAGGGGCATTTTCAGATTTTGATTAAAGATTACCATGGTAAAAAATTTTTTTTTAAAATATTTTCTTGCACGGATTAATTGTTCACCACAAGACTAGTAATATGCGCTAACAAAGTAAATAGGGTCAATTTTGATTTCATGGGGACTTTAAGGTATCTTGAGTTCTCCTGTCTCAAACATTTAATATTGATGCATCACTAAAACACTGAATAATCAAACCAGTTGAAACCTGTTCTGCACTGTATTGTTGATTAACTATTAAGAGTCGAGTTTGATTTGTTTGTATCGGTTTACTTACTCAGATCTACATTTGTCTTGGCTGAAAACACACCGTCCCTCTTGTTGTAAACTGTACATGTGTATTCTCCTTCATCTCCAGCTCTCAGATCATCCAGACGGAGGGAGAAGTTTCCATGTTTAATGTGTTCAGTAAAGAAATGAGCTCTCTCCTGATCCTGCTGCTGTTTCTCTGCTCCATCTTCATACAGATGAACTAACGTCCCTTTGTTTCTTCTTCTTCTTTTCCATTCCACCTTCAGATCTTCAGTTACGAAGTTTGGATGACAGGGAATAACCACTGATTTTCCCAGATAAACATTAAGGTTGCTAGATTTTTGCACAATCAAACCTGAAAAGTAAAAGATGTTTCATTTCAGATGTGAGGTAAATGTTGAGGAATAATAACCGCAGTATCAGCCTCTGTCTAGGCTGTTTTAATCACACTAAATACAGCTGCATATACAGTACAGCCAAATATTTTGTGACACTGTCAGAAAGACATGAGCATAAATGGTTTGTTCTATAGGTAGATTTTGCTATAGTTTTCCTGAGTTTAGCTACTAGTAACACATTTGATGATATAAATTCAACAATACTTTAACAGCTGCTACCACAAATGTCTTTATGTTTTATAATTTATGTCTTATCTCATCTTGGTGTTGTATTTGTCAAAATAATGATAACTAATGATAGCTCACATTAATTAAACTCATCATCTAAAACAAACTTTTGACTTCTTGACTTTTTCTAAACTGTAAATATTACCATAGTAAAATCAGCAGCAGCTGTTAGATTTACCATCCTTTCACACTCAATGGATATTAATTATTATGATTGTTACGTCCCAAGATGATTTAATTTTGTCTAAGGACATTAAGGGAGTAACATTTATTTTGTCACTGAATATCCTTAGAAAATACAATGCAAACAGTGGTAATAATGACAAAGCGGAGGAATTCAGAGTACGAACACTGATTTATTCATATTCCCAGCCCAAAAACACAATGGGAAAATAAACTTTAAATGATTCCAAATATAACCATGAAATCGTCTCGGTTACTAACATAACCTCGGTTCTCTCTAGAAGAGGGAACGAGTGTTGCGTAAGCTAGCTTACGCTACGGGAAAATCCCTTTTCTCGAGAATACTGAAGCCAAAAATTATCCTTAATTTTGTATTAATTTAAAAGGCATTTGCTGCCGAGAGCAGACCTAGGCGAAGCAGCTCGCGCCCCTATTGGTCGCTTTGCAGCAACTGCGCGCACGCCCTCAGTTGTCACGGCCTGCCAGAATGGGCGTGGCTTATGCCTTTATAAGCCAGATCCCGATAGGATGCTCTTTGGTTTTTCATAACTGAAGCGAAACCAGATCGTAGCACAAGCATGGCAGGGTTACACAACACTCGTTCCCTCTTCTAGAGAGAACCGAGGTTACGTTAGTAACCGAGACGTTCTCTTACGAGAGTACTCTCGTGTTGTGTAAGCTAGCTTACGCTACAGGAACCCAATGTAAAACACTGTGTGTGCTAAGAATCGTCCACAACATTGTCCCAAGGGCATGTGCTTGGGGCACACATGATAGGTGGGTAATATCAGGCCGACGAGGGGTGGGCCTTATGAGAATAATAGAAGGCATAATAGTTGCCTTATGAACGAATGGATGCTTAACACAGTATAACTGTCAGGATGGACCTCAGTCAGCCTGAACTGTAGAATAAATGAGGTGCTTAGCACAGAATAACAGTCAGGATAGATCTTAATCAACCTGCACTGTTCTGTTCTGTACAAGAATGCTAAGCATAATACGCAGTCTGGTCGGAACTGAGTCGAGCAGGGCTGCTGATATTTCGTTTAGACTAGGGGTGTAACGATTCATCAACTACATCGATGTATCGATTTATATTCCTATGATCCAACTATATCGATCTGTGCTCGGCAAGTTGGCCTTCCGGATGACATATACCGATCTAATATCGTTTTAAAAGGCAATGAATCGATTGTATCAATACTAGGAAATAACGCATTGGATTTAAACACGTCAGACTTTATATGGATGTTTTTTCTTAGCACTTTTAATGATAAAGGCGTTAAACGTTACTCGATTCAGTCTGCCTATCAGTCTGCCTATCTGTGACGTCGTCGCCATGCGTGACGCGCCAGCAGCAGTGCAAAGACAACATGCAGCGCAAAGTCTCTCACCTCAGAAAAACGGACTTTCCTGTCCTCTCAGCACTCTTTAATTACACATGCAAATGTGCCGGCGCGCGCTGTATCACTTCACTAAAGCACAAAAGAAAGACGAGCATGCAATGTCGTAAATTAGTAAGTTAAGTTCTTCCATAGATATATACACAAAGTTCTTCTAAGTATTGTTTATCACCATGGTAGCCTAATTGTTGTTGTTTCCATAACAAAATGCCACTTAGTGGTTATTTTGTATATTTTTATATGACTGTGGTGGCTCATACCAAGACTGTATTAACCAAAACTAGTTTGGGACTGCTATATAGCTTAACCTCACAGTGCCTACTGTTTATCAGTATTTGTCATATTCTTACAATTTTTTTTTTGTCTGTTAAGTAAAGGGGGACAGAACTTGTGTGTCAACAATTTTTGTGTAAACAATGTATTATAATAGGCCTATATAATTCCTAAAAAGGTGGGTCGCGGCTTGATGACCATGGGGAAATGTGGGTCCCATAGCCAAACTATTCAAACCATCATTCAATGTTGTGATAATCGTAATTAATCACAATTACAATATCAAGGGAATAATCAACAATTATGATTTTTGTCATAATCGTGTAGTCCTACTTTATTCAAATAAAATGTGAATGCATTTGACATTAATTGTTGTTTACTTGTTTGTTTATATCCAAACTTAATTGATACCTGATTCCCTTACAAGAATTTTTGGCTAAAAAGTCACTGAATCGATTTCAAGTCACTGAATCGTTTCGGATCATATCGTTCTAAATGAACCAATATCGTCCTTGAATCGTATCGACTACCACGAATCGCGATACGAATCGAATCGTTGTTAAAACGAATCGTTACACGGTTCGATTCGTAACTTACACCCCTAGTTTAGACTGATAACAGTCTAGCCTGTAGGACAGGAACTTCTAGGTTGTAAAACCTTATAAATGTTGACGGGGAGGCCCAGTCTGCTGCCATACAAATATCTTGAATTGAGACCCCACTGGACCAGGCCCACGAAGAGGCCATGCCTCTGGTGGAATGAGCTCTAACGCCCAAAGGGCAACGAAGGCCTTTGGACGTATAAGCCAACGCGATAGCATCAACTATCCACCTGGAAAGGCTCTGTTTCGAGGTAGCTAGCCCTTTAGCGCGGCCACTGAAGGAAACAAAGAGCTGTTCTGACTGTCTGAAGGCAGCAGAATGTCCAACGTAAATTCTCAGCGCCCTGACCGGGCAAAGGAGATTCACGTCATTCGCGCTGTCAGACCCAGGGAGAGCTGACAGGGAAATCACTTGCGCTCTGAAAGGGGTGGCAAGCACCTTGGGGACATAGCCATGTCTAGGCTTGAGGATGACTTTGGAGTCATTAGGCCCAAACTCAAGGCACGTGGTGCTCACAGAGAGCGCGTGCAGGTCACCCACTCGCTTGACCGAGGCGAGAGCCATTAGAAAAACGGTTTTAAACGAGAGATATCTTACATCCACAGACTGTAGTGGTTCAAAGGGGTCACCTTTCATGGCCTCCAGGACCGTGGAAAGGTCCCATATGGGAACCAAAGGGGGTCGAGGAGGGTTTAGCCTCCTTGCTCCTTTAAGGAAGCGGATGATAAGGTCATTCCTACCCAGTGACTGGCCATGCGTTGATTTTATAAACGCAGCTATGGCTGAAACGTATACTTTGAGTGTGGAGGGGGACCTGCCCTCATCCAAAAGCTCTTGTAGGAAGGAGAGAATCTCCATCACCCCATAGTATTGTGGATCCAAGTTTCGAGCCGAGCACCAGCCGGAGAACACTGACCATTTAGAAGCATAGAGCCATCTAGTAGAGGGTGCTCTAGCCTGCATAATCGTGTTAAACACTCCTACTGGGAGGTCAACGGGTATCCAAAGGGCCCAAAGCTCGGGGCGTGGATGCCAAATCGCACCCTTGGCCTGAGAGAGGAGATCCTTCCTCACTGGAATCAGCCATGGGGCCATGCTCATTAACTGCATCAGCTCCGGGAACCAAACTTGGTTACTCCAAAGCGGCGCTACGAGGAGCACAGAGCATTTGTTCTCCCTGATTTGTTTGATTACCTGTGGTAAAGACGAGATTGGGGGAAACAGATAGAGCAGGCGGCTGGGCCAGTTGTGGGCCCTGTTTGTAAAGAATATTGGGCAATGAGCGTTGTCTAGCGATGCGAAGAGGTCGACTTCCGCTCTGCTGAAGGTGTCCCACAGTAACTGGACTGCTTGAGGGAGAAGGGACCATTCCCCTGGGGGAACATTGTCCCTGGACAGCATGTCTGGACCCAAGTTCAGACAGCCTGGCACATGCGCTGCTCTCAGCAAGCGCAGGTTGTGCTGAGACCACATGAGGAGGCGTTCTGCCAATGTGTGAAGGTTCTGTGATCTGAGACCGCCCTGGCGGTTTATGTAGGACACCACCGACATGTTGTCCGTGCAGACTAAGACGTGGTGGCCCTTTAAGAGGGGGAGAAAATGCCCCAAAGCGTTCTCGACCGCTTTCATGTCCAGACAGTTTATGTGTAAGCGCTTCTCTTGGCCTGACCTCGTAGAGGGCGCCACAACCTGAGTTGGAGGCATCTGTCGAGACTACTTTCAGTTTCAAGACCGCTCCCAGATCCACGCCTGACTGGTACCAGTCGATCGCCTTCAGGGCTCCAGAGCTGTAACACAGTTCTGGGTTACCTTGAGGCGTGCATGACCGGAGGCCCATGCTCGACGCAGGATGCGCGTCTTCAGCCAGTGCTGAAGTGGGCGCATGTGAAGCAAGCCCAGCCGAAGCACCGCTGAGGCTGAGTCCATAAGGCCTAGCATCCTCTGAAAACTTTTGAGAGGAGTGACATTGCCAACCTTGAACGACGCCGCCAGGCGCTGTATTCGCAGAGTCTAGTAAGCTGTGATGTAAGCCATGCTGTCATTGACACTGAGTCTAAATCTGTTCCCAGATTATAGATTTTCTGGCTGGGAGACAGCAAACTCTTGGTCCAATTGAGTTTGAGACCCAAACCTTCTAGATGGCTGAGTAGTAAAGCCTTGTGCTTATTAGGTCCACCTCTAATTTCGCTAGAATTATCAAGTCGTCCAAATAGTTCAGTACTCGCCTACCCCGTTGTCTCAGGGGAGCAAATGTACGGGTTGCTAAAGACAGGCCAAACGGAAGGACGGTGTACTAATAAGCCTGGCCCTCGAAGGCGAATCTCAAGAAAGGCCTGTGACGGGGCGCTATTTGTATCTGAAAATAAGCATCCTTCAGATCCACTGAAATAAACCAGTCCCTCAGGCGAATTTGCGCGAGGATTTGTCTGGTCATGAGCATTCTGAACGACCTCTTCATAAGTGCTTTGTTCAAACGCTTGAGGTCCAGGATGGGTCTGAGACCACCATCCTTTCTGGGTACTAGGAAGTACCGGCTGTAGAAGCTCGACTCGCTCTGTGTCAGAGGGACAGTTTCTATAGTGTTCTCTAACACTCTTGTCATGGGGACCGGGAATTGTTTTGTTGAAGGGAGCCCTATATGTTATGTGTATGTGTCACAGGGTGTGCAGTGTTTATTAGTAAGCGTGAGCGCTGAGAAGCGGGCACACTTCTTACACTTAAAACACATTTGGTGTTTATAGATGGGAGCCCTAAGTGAGTGTGTGTCACTGAACGGGCAGTGTTTATGAGTAGGGGTGAGCACTGAACAGCGGGCACATTTCCTACATTTGAAACACATGCGGCCTGAGCCTATTTTATTGATGTGGGCCCTGAATGAGTGAGTGTCACTGAACGGGCTGTGCTTATGTGTAGGGGTGAGCACTGGAAAGTGGGCACAATTCCTAGATTCAAAACACTTTCAGCGTGAGCCGGTCAAACAGACATAATGCTCTTTTTGAGATTTATCTGGGTTGCGGTAAAAACGGCGTTTGAGTACAGGCGAGCGGGTTGTATAACGGGCTCATTGGCTGTAAAATGACCGATGAGGGCCGAAGTAGTCCGGCAGGCTTTGGAGGGCAAAGCAGGTTTGGACTGCCACCCAGCGGACGGCGGGCAAAGGTGTGTTGCTACCGCTTCCTCAACGGGAGAAATGGATTGGTAGCCTTTGTCTTTCACGCCGTCGACATTTGAGAGCGTCGAAGAGACAGATGTCCGCAGCCTAGCAGAAAATTGCGCCTTCCAGCATTTAGATAGCTCCTCGTGCAGCTTGGGCAGGAAAGGAGCGGGCCTCGAAAGAGGCGTCGGGCGGCGTCCAGGGAGGAAGCAGCCGTCAAGCCGGTTGGGCATGGGCTCATCGGGCAGCGACCAATCAAGGCCGAGGTCCTCCACGGCCTTGGTAAGGAGGCGGAGAAGTTCGGAGTCGATGCTGGCCCGTACTCCACTGGACTTTTGTAGCAAAGGGGAGGGGTCTGAAATGGAGCCCGGCCACTTTTCGCTCCCCGAAGTGAGAAGAGAGCAGCTGTCCTCTTCTGCGTTGTCCCCGTCGAACTCGTCGAGCACGGTGGGAGTGGTGGCGGAAGCCGGGCACTGACCAGCCATGAGCGAGGTGGGAGACTCAGGAAGCGATGCACGCGGGGATTCCACCGGCGTGCATTTGCGAACAGGATCGCATTCCGGTGGTCTCTGCGAGTGTCTCTTTTTGCCCGGACAAGAGAGGCGGAGTCCACGTCACAGATGGCTAGTCGAGCCCGCAGAGTCGACACAGTCATGACGTCACATCCGCCTACCCTCTGTAGCAGGGGTCTCCAACACGTCGCTCGCGAGCTACCAGTAGCTCGTGGCCTGATTGGAGGTAGCTCGCCAAGGGCCGTTCACATATCGCGTCTTTTGCGCGCTCAAGTTCGTTATTTCAAATAATTGAAGCGACGCGCAAATTTTTTCCAGGCGCAGCGAGTCAACATGAAGGATCGGGGTGCACACAAACATTAGGGGTGTTTTTTTTCTTCTCCGTAAATAAATCTTGTAGCAGAGCTACAGCAAGCGTTTTTTGGTGGTGGAAATCCATTAGCTCTTAAAACGTATTTGTCGTTGTGGAGAGCGCATGGTTGCATAGCAACGACAGACGCCACGGGAAAATCTGACCGAATTTTACTATTAATAATAAAAGATAAGCTGATGTGCATTGTAAATGTCAGTAATTGATCTTTTTTGACTCATTCTTTTTATAAAACTGATTTAAAGGCTGAAATATGCGAGGTTTATCTTTTTATAAAAACTTTTTTGTCAAAATTTTATTTGAACTTGTAGCCTACATGTTAGTAGATAACATGTTGCAAGACACTCCTTTAAAATCTGGCCATAATTTTTAATGTTATTATTTTAATGTTTATGTAAACAAAAAGTGCATATTGATGCTAAGTTTATTTGTTATTTGCTGGTTTTCAACATAAAACTTGGTGAATTGATTTTATTGTGTAATATTAGTACTTTTTGAACAGGATTCTGTGATAACCGTGATAATTTTGGTCACTATAATCATGAAATGAAATTTTCATGCCATTTCATCTCTAGTTCATCATGCACTATAAAATCAACAATAATTATGTGTTTTTACAGTATAATATGCAAAGTACAATTTTCTTAAAAAATTTTTTTATCTTTTTATCTTTTTTTTTATCTTCTTTTTATTTTTATTTTAGGTCTAAAACAGTTTGGATAGTTGTTAATATGAGAGTTAAGAGACATTATTTAAGATATTTAAGTATTGTATAACATGAGTAGCTCTCGGCCACTTTCATTTTTAAAAAGTAGCTCTCAGATGAAAAAAGGTTGGAGACCCCTGGGCTCTGCACGAGCCGCATTTAGAAATACAAGGCATTTGAAACAACTCCTCGGCTCTTTCAGGAAGAAAAACGTGAGTGTCACGACGGCGAACACACACGGAGCGTGTAAAGGATATGAGCAGCAGGAACGGTAGCTGAAGGCGGCGAGAAGACGGCCGGCTTCCTCAGACTCAGCTCTGCGATGCAGATTGCTCGTCCCACTGCAGTGCCTTTTCGACGGCGCAGGCTTCTTCCAGAGATCCAGCGATGTGTACACTTCGCTGAAGAGATGAAAAATCAAAGAGCATCCTATCGGGACCTGGCTTATAAAGGCATAAGCCACGCCCATTCTGGCAGGTCGTGACGACTGAGGGCGCGCCCTCACTGGTGCTTACGCCACGAGCAGCCTCTCGATAGGTTGCAGCAGTTGCAGCAGTTGCTGCAGAGCGACCAATAGGTGTGCGAGCTGCCTCGCCTAGGTCTGATCTTGGCAGCAAATGCGTTTTAAATGAATACAAAATTAAGGATAATTTTTGGCTTCAGTATTCTCGAGAAAAGGGATTTTCCCGTAGCGTAAACTAGCTTACGCAACACGAGAGTACTCTCGTAAGAGAACTAACCTAGCTAAATCAAAGAAAAATCAAAAAGAAACATCTTCGGCGTGCTAACGCACCCCTTAATTTACCTCCGCTAACTAACAAACACTGGTAGTGGACAGTCTCTCAAGAATCTAAGTATAACCTTCCTCTTGACTTTTGTTTTTTAGTCTTTAAACATTTTTCCTTGTTTAAAAACGTATAAATATGCTATTATTATTATTATTATTATTAGGTTCAAACTCATTTCCCACTGAATCCCAGTAAATCAGAATATGTTCATGTTATATGTGTACCTTTAGTCTGAGATCTGCAGTAGATCAGACAGCAGAGCAGAAGTGCAGATCCAGATGCAGAGACACAGAGAATCAGCATTATTATGTGGAGAGCAGAGAAACCTGTCAAACACACACACTTATTAATGCTGTTATTGTGCAGTTCCTTATATATTGCACAAATGTGTCCTTAAGATATGATTAAGTACGAACACGCACACATTTAGCTAAAATGAGACATTCAATAGATTTCTACTGTTTTATAGCTAATTATAAATACTAACCCACACTCTAGCAAGCTTTGAAAATATTTAATAAAAGGTCTAAATGTAAATCATCATTGTAAAACTTTAACTAAATATGATCTTTTAAACTGGGAATATATTATTACATTTGCAGATATTTTTCCTGTGCATTACATAGGGCTGTGCTCAAAATATCGATACAACGATACATCGTCATGAACTCCTGACGATGCGCGTATCGATACAGCAGCTGCCGTATCGATATGTTGTGCTTATGTAGCCAATTCAGGGCTCGAATTTCGGCGCGGGTATTGCGCATAATTTTAATCATTCCTGCACTTTAGCATGTAGATTGTATGAGTTAATTAATCCACACAGACTATACAATCAGATCAGTAATTTTAAAACTTTCTGCGAGACGCAATTTCACAAAGAGCGTGAAGAAGCCTTGTTTATACTTTCGCCTGGCTTCGCTTATACTCGACGCGCTCACAAACAGCTCGCGAGTAAAGTTATTTTTCGCGGATTATATCACTTTAACAAACAAAAACACGAAAAATGTCAAACATTTCGGTCTGGTTGAGTATCCTCTAAACACAGTCAGTTATGTCTTCAGCATAAAACGCATGATGGGACAGTAGCCTATAATGAAATCAGGATCCGTGCACTAGCTCTTAAAGGGACAGAAGCATGTGTCTGTCATTAATATGTTGTCAAAACAACAAAAGATAGTTTTCATTTTAAGGAATCTGGATTAATAGCCTATGTTTTTAATTTAGTCAGGACTAAAACACAACCCAGTGTTATTTTACATTTGATTACTTTATTCAGTTTCTAGTATTTCTAGACCTATTCAAAAAGTTCTCTTTATTGGTAGGCTATCTTTATTCTATTGTATTTATTTGCGCTACTTTTTACAAAAATTGTTTTTACTTTTCATATCGTGATACGTATCGTATCGTGGCTTTAGTATCGTGATGCGTATCATATCGTGACATTGTTGGTGATACACAGCCATTTGCATGGTATTGCTCCACCTCCAATTAATGAGTTTATTAGACAAAATCATAACTCATCAACTAGAGGAGATTGTACAATAACACATAGAATTGCTTTTGGGCAATCAGCCTTTTCATATAGAGCAGCACATACCTGGTAAACTGAACCTACAGAATTATGAAATATTACATGATTTACTTCTTTCTCTGCATCGATAAAACAGTGGTTATTAGGTAATCAAACATTTCTTCATAATTTGGAGTAGTGGTTTATTTCTGTCTCATATTTAAAGTCATTTTGTGTTTGTGTTAATATGCCCTGGTTATGGCTATGTTTGCTGGAATGTGCTTTTATATGATTTTCCATGTTTTATGTACTTATGGACTTTTCTTTATCATCAACTGCCAGGGGCTACAGATGAAAATGAGCCTGGATAAATCTGGCATATTTATGATGGACACGAGTGCTTGTGTTAATTAATGTGTATTGTCCCTTTTAAATAAAGAATAGCGAATGTGAAATGTGTCACGGAGTCACTCAACGACACACCCCAGCCAGCGTCAACTCAGCACACCTGGTCCCGATTACAATCACCGGAATTCTGATTCACAGCACCTGCACCTCATCACTTCACTTACCGCGCCGGCTCTGTATTTAAACCCCAGTCATTCCACAGCTCACTGTCTGGTCTCGTCTTTTGACGCCTGTGACTCCCCGGTTCCTAACGTTCCTGTCTGGTTCCAGGATATTCCCTTTATTCGCCGCAAGTATATCCGAGTTGTACACTAACGTCTCTGTGTGTTCATTCAAAGCAGCATTGGTGTGCGGTGGTTCCCCAAGACTCTACAGTCCGTCTCCCTGAGTTCTCCAGTGAATTCCCGGATCACTATTCTGATTCCCTGTGATCATTTATTCCAAGTATCTTCGTGGCTGCACGAGTTTCCAGTATTCTCTCTGTGCTTCCCTGGAAGGACCTCAAAGCTGTTTCCTGTATTCAGGAGTTGCATACGTGTCTAAATAAACTCTGTTAACGTCATTCTCTGAGTCCTCATCCTTGTATTAGTGTGACAGAAGACCGGACCACACACCATGCAAGCTCCCTCGGCTTCTGAGATCTCTGCTACAGCCACCGATGCCTCTCTGGGTGCCACTGCATCACCGTCGCTTATGGATACCACAGCATACGCCACTGTTAATGCAGCCGTCGCACAGCAACCAACACTTCAAGAAACTCTTACGGAATTTCGTCATACTCTTCAAAATTACCGACCTGCCTCAGTAAGTCCCATGGCCAAACCTGCTTATTCGGGCGAGGGAGAGTGCAAAGGATTTCTTCTACAGTGCAAACTATACATGGAGGTAAATGCTGTTCAGTTCATTTCCGAAAAAGCCAAAATTGCTTTCATAATTTCTCTGCTCACAGGTCGAGCGTTGAACTGGGCTCAAGCTCTCTGGGATTCCAACGCACCCGCATTAGTATTTAAACGGGTTCCTTGAACATTTTCACACCGTATTTTCTCAATCATCCAATGCCATATCTGTTCATGATCAGTTATTTCGCCTACGACAAGGCACTTCCTCTGTTTCAGATTACGCTTTGAAGTTTCGGACGATCGCAGCAAACAGCGGATGGAACTAAATCGCTTTGATGACAGCTTATTGTCAAGGGCTCAACCCAGACATCTGTTTACAACTGGCCATTTATGACGATGCCATTGGGATTGAAAAACTCATCCAACGCTCGATACTCATAGCCCAACACCGCACTGCTTGCTTCCAAAATTCCTCTGCACGCTCTCCTCGCTTCTCCTCGCCCGTAAGCCCTCCAGTACCAGAGCCTATGGAAATAGATTCGGGACGACTAACTACAGCTGAACGTAACCGACGTCGTACCAATAACCTGTGTCTCTACTGTGGAGCTTCTGAACATTATCGTGCTGAATGTCCCGTTCGCCCCAGTCGTTCGGCGGTGAGTACAGTAGATCTACAGTACCATTCCCAGTATCTAACCTGAAGCAAACTCCAGTATTACTCACCTATCGAAAACATTCTATTCCAGCGAAAGCTCGGATTGACTGAAGCGCTGAATTTCATCTCAGCTTCACTGCTCAACCGTTTGCAAGCCCGTCGACGATTGAATCAACCACTGAGTATACACTCCATCCTAGGAAAACCCCTCAGTAAAATAAGTATTCATCACTGTAGTCCCGAGTTACAACTTTCCATCGGTTGTCTACACCAAGAAAGATGCTCATTACTGGTACTGGAGGGCTCTACATCCGATGTCGTCCTGGGACGCCCGTGGCTTAACCAACACTCGCCTGACATCTGCTGGACATCTGGAGAAGTACACCACTGGAGTGATTACTGTAAAATGCATTGTCTACGTCCCATCAAGAAGAACTCCACCACTCCTTTCCTATCCACTTCCCCTGCAATCCTAGGTTCAACCTCCGTCGAGAGTCCAGCCACAGATTCATCTCACAAGATTCCTCCTGAATACCGGGCATTCCAGGACGTGTTTAGCAAGCAACTCGCCACCACTCTTCCACCTCACCGGCCATGGGACTGCGCTATTGACCTACTGCCTGGGGCCACTCTACCGCATGGGAAAGTTTACCCATTGTCCATCCCGGAGCAGAAGGCCATGGAGGAGTACGTGGAGGAACCTTTACGCCAAGGTTACATTCGACCATCTACGTCCCCTTCCGCCTCAAGCTGCTTCTTCGTCGGGAAAAAAGATGGAGGACTCCGTCCGTGTATTGATTATCGCATCCTTAATGCTGCTACCGTCAAGTACAGATATCCATTACCATTGGTACCTTCGGCTCTTGAACAGCTCCATTCGGCTAGGACTTTCACCAAACTCGACTTGAGAAGTGCTTACAACCTGGTTCGTATCCGTGAAGGAGACGACTGGAAGACGGCCTTTATCACTCCTGCGGGGCACTACGAATATCGGGTTATGCCCTTCGGCCTTTCCAACAGTCCTGCGGTCTTCCAGGGCTTCATGAATGAGATCTTCCGAAATATGCTCCACCGGTTTGTGATCATCTACATTGATGACATCCTGATCTACTCCTCCAACCTCGATGAACACATCTTCCAGGTGAAACAAGTTTTAAAACGCCTCCGTGAGTACCAGCTGTACCTGAAACTAGAAAAATGTGAATTCCATCAAGAGTCCATGCACTTCCTTAGGTACGTAATCCGTCCAGATGGCATCTCTATGGATCAAAGTAAAGTGGAAGCTGTGATCAACTGGCCTAAATCTCAAACCCTGAAAGAGCTGCAACGCTTTCTTGGCTTTGCCAATTTTTATCGCCGGTTCATCCGCGACTACAGTAAAATCTGCGCTCCAGTAACATCCATGGTGAAGAAGGGTACCAAACAGTTAACCTGGTCTACTGAAGCGTCTAAAGCCTTTGAAGATCTAAAAGAAGCTTTCTGTTCTGCTCCTATGCTGAGTCATCCCGATCCTGAGCTACCGTTCATAGTGGAAGTAGATGCCTCCACCAATGGAGTTGGAGCGGTTCTATCACAGCGGCAGGGGACCCCTCCACGACTTCATCCATGTGCCGCCTTCTCACGCAAGATGTCCCCGGCGGAGCAGAATTATGATGTCGGTAACAGAGAACTCCTGGCCTTTAAGTTGGCTCTAGAGCAGGGAACGGCAACTGGCGGCCCGCGGGCCAAAACTGGCCCGTCAGCAATATTTTCTGGCCCGCCGGATTATTTTGGCAGTCCTAAATGCTGTACAAAACTCTTCCACTACTTGAGAAAAGCCGTAGTCGCGCGGCGATTTCACCGCCGCATACTGTGTGAAACGCCCATAGGGAATAATGCGGCGCGGGATTACGTTTTAAAGTATAACTGTGCGTTCACAACGGACGTGAATAGCGCGTCAAATTCGCGCCTGCCGCGTCTAGTTATACGCTTGACCACTTTGTGTCCATTCGCGCGTCAAAAGACGGTAGCGGTCAGAACTCTGGTGTACTTTGGACGGAGCGTGCGGTCTGACTGACAATAGCCAACTCCCGACATCTTTTGACAGCGTATCCGCACTTAATTCTGACCGCCTGTACACCTAGCTCTGAGGAGCTGTTTGGTACTGAAACCATTGTCAGTCAACAACATTCTTTTTTTGCAAGGATGTTTGAAATAGTTCGACAGAAAATAGCCTACTTCATTTCGTCAGTAGGGCAATATGATTTTCGTTTATGTTGCTTAGAAACTTGAGTGATAGGCTTTGTCCTATTTAATTCATGTTATTTATATTTCATATTTTTTTTCTGTGACATTTTTTTTCTCTGCTGACAGTACAATGTTAAAATAGCCTAATATTTATACTGACACGAACACAATTTTTGTATAGCATTTATAATTATTACAGGCTACTCCAATCTCCTTCTTTCCATTAGAGACATTTGAATGTGAGATTATGGAAACGAGATCTAAATTTTGTGGACCCGTCAGGTCGGGAAATAAAGCGGGTGAACACCGAGTGTATTTTAAGCGGTTGCTGAATAGAACCTTGTGGGAGCGGGACGAAAAAAAACAGTCCCACGCAGACCTCCTTAAACCTTAGGTGTGTATGTGTGTGTCCCCGAATAAATAATAATAATAAAAAAGGAATAAAGTTCAAAAGTCGGACTGTACGGAATGAGGCATGATTGCTATTCACACCTTTATTAAAATGGCTGTAATATGTTACCACAATAGTAGCCTACTTGATCTGTTTAAAATGGTTTCCTTGATATATGCATAAGGTGTTAAATTAAAACTTAAAAATCAAAATTTAAATTTGTCTAATCCAGTAATTCATTTTTTCTATTTTTGATCTGAGCACAATCAGAAAATCAGAAAACCCGTCCTTATTTTTTTTTTTTTCATTTCAGTTTAGGAAATAAATAATGGAAAAACAAGTCGTTTTTCATCTTTTTATTTTTGGTTTTAGTTTGAAAAAAAAAAAAACGATTGAATGAATGATCCACGGACGGTGACGGACCCATCATATTCCGCAATTATAGGCCTATATAAGAGTATTTAATTTGTATCCATAGGCCTACTCTGTGTAGCTGGCCCGCCATCTACTGGCTAAAAAAAATATTGGCCCGCGGCCAAAGTTACTTGCCGACCCCTGCTCTAGAGGAATGGAGACACTGGTTGGAGGGAGCCAACCATCCGTTCCAAGTGATTACTAATCACCGCAACCTTGAGTATCTCCGGGAAGCCAAGAGACTAAATCCTCACCAGGCTAGGATGGCTCTTTTCTTCACATGCTTTAACTTCACAGTTACCTACCATCCTGGTTCCAAGAATCTCAAAGCAGACGTCCTGTCACGCCTCTATCAATCCGAGACCTCCTCTGAGATCAACGAAACTATCCTCCCTCCAACCATGATTGTCAGCCCCATCCAGTGGAATATCGAACTCATAGCCGACGCCACCCTTGCCGAACCTGCTCCGCCGGGGGGTCCTGAGGGGAAGATTTTCGTACCTACCAATCTCCGTCTTCCCCTCATGGACTCTGTACACACCTCTCCGGGATCTGGACACCTAGGCAGTCAACAAACCCTCTCACTCCTTCAACAACGTTACTGGTGGCCCAGCATGGCTCAGGATACCTCCCGATACGTGCAGGGATGCACAGCTTGTGCTATGGCCAAGGTACCCCGACGTCTCCCAGAAGGGAAGCTTATGCCCCTACCAATCCCGAACAGACCCTGGTCTCATCTCGATGTCCACCTACAGGGGGCAGTCCGGAGGTTCCAACAACAGGCCGACGCACGTCGAAGAGACAAATCCCACTATACTCCTGGTCAGCTGGTGTGGCTCTCCACCAGGGATATTCGCCTCCGGCTGCCCTCCCGTAAGCGGAGTCCCAGGTTTATAGGTACATTTGCGGTACTGAGGCAGGTCAATGAAGTCACGTATCGACTCGCACTACCCCGTCACTACAGGATTGCACCCACCTTCCATGTGTCCTTGTTAAAACCTTACACTGCACCTCTCTCTTCCCCTTCCACTGATGCTGGTGAAGTGCCCCCTCCTCCTCCTGTGGACCCCACAGACGAAGCCGTGTACCAGGTCCACACCATTCTGGATTCCCGACGACGGGGGGGCCAACTGCAGTACCTCGTAGACTGGGAGGGGTTCGGACCGGAGGAGCGCTGTTGGGTACACCGGGACAACATCTTAGACCCCCCTCCAGGACTTTCACCGTGAACACCCGGTTCGTCCAGCCCCCCTCATCGTCGGGGTCTACGGCCCTCAGGAGCTGGCCGTGGAGGAGGGGGTACTGTCACGGAGTTACTCAACGACACACCCCAGCCACCGTCAACTCAGCACACCTGGTCCCGATCACAATCACCGGAATTCTGATTCACAGCACCTGCACCTCATCACTTCACTTACCGCGCCGGCTCTGTATTTAAACCCCAGTCATTCCACAGCTCACTGTCTGGTCTCGTCTTTTGACGCCTGTGACTCCCCGGTTCCTAACGTTCCTGTCTGGTTCCAGGATACTCCCTTTATTCGCCGCAAGTATATCCGAGTTGTACACTAACGTCTCTGTGTGTTCATTCAAAGCAGCATTGGTGTGCGGTGGTTCCCCAAGACTCTACAGTCCGTCTCCCTGAGTTCTCCAGTGAATTCCCGGATCACTATTCTGATTCCCCGTGATCATTTATTCCAAGTATCTTCGTGGCTGCACAAGTTTCCAGTATTCTCTCTGTGCTTCCCTGGAAGGACCTCGAAGCTGTTTCCTGTATTCAGGAGTTGCATTCGTGTCTAAATAAACTGTTAACATCATTCTCTGAGTCCTCATCCTTGTATTAGTGTGACAAAATGTGTGTGCGAAGATGAAAGCTGAAAAAAGATTAAAGAGAACTGTGTGACAACTTTTGAAAAAGTACTGAGAAAAAATCAGTTGTATACAAAAAATGAATTACTGAAAAGTTATTTGCAGAGTATCCCATGAGAAAGCACATCCATAGCTTATTTAATAAAAAACAAACTTTTTTTCATAATACTTGAATTAAATTATTTAAAAGACAGTTTTGGCTTGTCAAATAACATCAAAAACATTCAATATACTGTAAATATAAAAACAATATATTGAATATTTTTTATGTTATTTGACAAGCCAAAACTGTCCTTTTAATAATTTCATTCAAGTATTATGAAAAAAAGTTTTTTTTTTTTTTTTTGTTAGTTAGTTATTACTTTTTTATGACTTACCCAGTTGCTCCAGCACTACAGTTGCATTGGCTGAATCTCTTCCAGCAAACACTTGACACATGTAAACCCCTTTATCCTCAGTTCTGACGCTCTTCAGTCGGACAGAGAAGTTTCCTTTGGGGATTTCAGCAGTGAAGAACTCAACTCTGTCTCGGTATCGCTCGTCTGATGAATCTGGAAAAGCCTCGTTGTTTTCGTAGAGCAGAACCAGAATGTCTTCATCTTCATCGGTTTTCTTCCATGAAACCTGTTCAAAGTCTTCAGGTGTGATGTGAGAGTCTACAGAGCAGTTCAGAGTGACGTCTTCACCCACATACGCAGATATGGACCGATCTGATCCTGAGACTAGCAAACGCTCTGAAAGAACAAACTGTGTAAATATCACATACACTCAAAGTATTTCTGAAGATCCAGTTCAGTTCAGACTCACCAACATCTTTTATCTGAACCTCAGTCTCTCCAGACTCCAGCTGAGTGTGAACTTTACATGTGTATTCTCCTTTATCTTCAGCTCTCAGATTGTCCAGACGTAGGGAGAAGTTTCCATGTTTAATCTCCTCAGTAAAGAAATGAGCTCTATCTTGGTAATCCTGCTGCTGTGCCTCTGGTCGACTCTCACCATCTTGAAACAGATGAACTAAAGTCTCTGATTCTTTCCTTCTCCATTCCACCTCCAGATTCTCCATTAGTAAAGGTTCATCAACATAACAGGGCAGAATCACTGAAGATCCCAGAGGAGCAACCAGAGGACCAGAGGGACCACGCACAATGAATCCTGAGACAGAGAAATACAATAAAGCTTACTATATAGTTTTTCAAAGCATAATGGATACAAACTAATATAGAACATAATTACTGACATGAATTAAGTATTTCTGTACAGTAGGTGCATTCATGGGTGTCCCTAGAGCTCGACCCCAAATGTTGTTTTTGGTTTCTAGTTATTTAGGCTGTTTACTCGCACAGGGTCACTGACAGCCTCTTGATTTTGGTTTTTACATTTACGGCACACTCATAGCATCACAATATTTAATCTTGGGAAACATGTAATTCAAAAGGTTTTTTTAGACTTTTGAAGTATTTACTATTTGACCATTTGTTTTAAAATAATCATACTGTGATGACAGAGGAGAGGTAAGAAACTTCTAGGTTACTAATGTAACCCCCCATTCCCTGAAGGAGGGAACGGAGACGTTACATCAGAATGACTGACGAATTGGGATCTCGCCTGAGATGATGCCCCTTCCAGCACCCCGGTTAAACCGCCTGGCCCCCCTGTACCTGTTGGGGTGGAAGAAGGGACAAGACTTTGCACTGAAATGTCTATCACTGATGTTCCATCTAACCCTGTACAGTGAGACTATTAGATAACTCTGGGAAAGCGTGCGAAGTCCAACCGGAATGGAACACTCCACATGTTACCTCCCTACAGATGTGGTCTCCGTAGTTATAGTCTGTAGTTATACATATGGACTGATCACAAGGGCAGTGCTACATATGGAAGTTCTCTGTGGCAGATCCCGCCTTTTGCAAGAGTGGAGTCAATACCAGCAGAATAAGTGCTCGTATCTCGTCCTCAGAGGGGAATGGCGCAGCAAGCGAGACACATACCCCTTTTCCACCAAAAAAGAACTGGTTCGGAACTGGTGCTGGTTCAAAGTTGGTTCAACTTGAGAACCTTCTCAGAACCTGTTTGTTTTTCCACTGACTAGAGAGCCCAGCGAACGACGTTGTTACGTCACTGTGTACGTTGCTACGTCACTGTGTACGTTGCCATACGTCTTAGCTGTCCCAGAAACGCTTGCGCCAACTTCAAGCATAACAATTACAATGGCGGACTACATCGTCTTTCAGCAAATGTTTCTCCTGGCTTTGCGATCCTATATTGGGGTCAGAAGACGCTTAGAACACATTTGTGCTGCTCATCTGGATTACTATAGACGAAGGTTACGTTCGAGAAGAACTTCAACAATAACCCCGCCCCCAGCCCCCAGACGTAAGCATGACGTGGTAAAAAAATGGTTCTAGTCCAGCAAAGAGTTGGTGCTGCTTTGGAACCAATTTTCCTGGCCGAGAACCGGTTCTTTGGCTGTCGAAACACAAAGAACTGGTTCATGAGTAGGCACCGGCTCCGAACCGGCACCAGCACCAGCACTGCCTTGGTGGAAAAGGGGTAACAGAGCCAGGCTTCACACATATTACGTGTTTGTACACCACATACGGGAAGACACTGGCTCCACTCTGAGACCATAGAATCTCGCAAATGTTTTATGTGTCGCTCAGCCCGCAGCTCTACATATGTCTGCCAGAGATGCCTAAAGGTCTCCCACCTTCTTAATGGATGTGAGATCAGTCAGAAGCGCTGTCTTAAAGGCACAATATGCAAGATTTGTACCTTAATACAACAGCTTCGAAATCATTTTGATGGCAAGCGAACTCATAGTAGGGCGAATCATCTCGATAGCAAAGCAAGGGGGGGATGCAATGCAAAACCAGCAATGCAAGTTTGAGAGGTGGCGTCCCAACAAATCATGACTTGCTTTACGGCACGACGTCACATACATCAACAACATATGAAGCAGCCTCTATGGAAGACACTAGCACGCATTTCAGACGTGAATCATGGCAGAGTCGACGAAGAAAACGCGGTCGGAAGAGTCAAGGAAAAGAAAACGAGAAAGTGAGACACTCGGTCAGGCTTTCACTCGTTGGCGAGAGCTAAAAAGCAGCAAAGGATGCAACAGCGATGCTGACCTGGCGTTCTTGTTGATGGACTAATAAGTAAATCTCTTATTTGTGAACTTGCTTGCGTTCTATGTTGTATGTTGTTGTGCTTGCTTGTTGTATGTCAACAAAGTTGTTCATTCATCCAATGTTGATCATAAGACCAGTCCACTAATTTCCACATAATTCTAGCTAGCTATCAATTTGCAGAGCTGTTAGCAGACTTGACAACAAACATTTGTTTCTCTTACGTGTTTTTGCGTTATGTTTTATTGCCCAGCTTGCCTCACGAGCAAGTTTACCAGCTGAACTCAGGTATTGTGATGTGTATTTATTACGTAGTCCTTTGTCAGGTTCAAGTTTCGTATGACATGTGTACTGTGCTTATGCAAACTTTAGCTGGCATATTTGTATGAAATCGTGAAACATTACCTCGTCAGTAGACATCTTCAGAGGCTATCTGTGCCTGTTCGATGTCCGACGCTTCCATCCTACTGAACAGGTACCGGTACACAGGGGGGAGGGGATCAGGTTGTGAGTGCAGAGACTGCTCTGCGTAAGTGGTATTTACGACAGTAACGTTAAATAAAAGTACTCCACAGCGACTCTAGGGGTTACTGTTTGACAAAAAAGGAAAAGTGTATAGTGTGCCTTTAAGAGACAGGATCTTAATCTCTACTGACTGCAAGGGCTCAAAAGGTGTTCTCTGTAGAGCCATCAAGATCAAGGAGAGGTCCCAAGAGGGGATGAGGTGTGACCAAGGAGGATTCAACCTCCTGGTGCCTCTCAGGAACCTGATGATCAGGTCATGTTTCCCCAGAGACGCAAGGCAAGTTGTACTGATAGCAACTCCAGGCAATTGATATGCCACTGCAGTCGAGGTCCTGTCCTGGAGCCTGAGACTGCTTCCCTGACGCATACAGCACCCCAGCCCATGCTGGAGGCATCTGTTGAGACAACAAAATGCCTGGACGCTTGTTCTAGGGTAACGACCACATGCTGAAAGTACGGCGATAGATCGGAGCTGCAAGATGCATCAACAAATACTTGACAAATGCATTCACAACCATGTAACTATGTTATTGAACTTTAATACATAAAGTAATACATCCTGTGCAGTTGTATTGCAAAATAAATTGTAAAAAATTTCAAATGGAGTAAATTAGTATTAACAAGATAAAATGTATTAAAAAGATAAACATTATACAACGTATATTTATTTAGCTTACAGTTTTATCCAAATTGAATTACATAGAAAATCACAAGCATGTTGTCATAAGAAAAAATAAAATGAAATAAAATAAGTTTTTAAATATGCATTTGTATTGCAAAATAAGTATAACTTTCCTCATGTGGGATTGCACCTTTATTTGACACTGACACGTATGTGCCAGCTTTGCAGGTCATGCATTCTGCTTCACACGGATCCCGACCAAGACGAAAACACAGGGATTTTCTCTGTAAATCATCTGTGAATTTACATTTGGGCTTTTTTCAGGAACCATGTGCCACTGTTGACAAGCCGTGGTGCTGATGGTAACGATTGAGATGCAGTTTGACCAATGCTTGCGTGACATACATGACCAACCGACCAATGGTGGCATGCGAGAAGGCGGGACCTAAAGCAATGCAAAAACCGAATCCCGGACATTTTGGGCAATCTAGAAATCCTGGCCGGATGCATTTATTTAGGTCCAAAAAGAGAACATGTCCGGGGGGAAAAAGAGGACGTATGGTCACCCTAGTACAGATCAAACGTTAAATCTGAGGTAGTAGACATATATTTCTCTCTGTTGTTTAGTTTCCTTAACTTTATATCGTGGCACTGTGCTGCAGAACTGGGGATTCCCTCACATAAATATTGCTATATTTTCAGTATAAGCTCATATTTATTTTAATATTAACTATCTAAAAGGTGTGCATCATGCCTGACACCTACATGAACACTTTATAGTTGGTTTTATGACTGTAAGTCATTCTCTTCAAATGCTATTGAAGTTAGAAATATCAAATGTTCAATGTCAAGCCAACTTTATGCCCATTAAGCTACATTATGCATCCTGACCAGGGGAATCCTGGAGAATGACTTATTGAGGGAATCCCCAGTTTTGCAGCACAGCATGGCGAGATAAATGAAGACTTAAATGTAAACACAGCTTTTGTGTCTTTATCAGCTTTTCCATATATAGCTACTGACCCTAATATTCATCACAAATACTTACCGCTAGCTCTATTTCTGTAAATCCATTTTTATGAATGAATCACTCTCTCTACCTGTTGCTCTGGTCTTCATCAACAGCCACTTGCACCACCTGCTCGTTAGGTCGACTAACAGCTATTAAGATTATGAATCGGTAATCTACCGCTATTCCTGCAGTTCCCGGATGTCAAATGTTGAATTTTCTGTCGAATTTGAACCACTGAATTTGTGGAAGCGAATTTGTAAAGCGAAGTAAAATGGACCGAAAATTGCCTGTCGAATATTATAGGTATTATAATGTTATGAATTTTTAATAATAAAAATGTGTGTGAAATGTTTTGAATTGAAATATTCACAGCTTAAATATACAACCATGTTTAATTTCAGCCCATAAAAATGCAAGCCCTAAAAATACAATGCATTAAAATGCAAGCACGGTTAATGTATTTTGCCAAATGTTTTTTACATAGTGTGTTTGATAGCCTGCGTCTGCTTGTGTACTGCCGAGAACTGCTGGCCAAAGTTCTCGACATCGTAGCCTAAGAGGCCGGCCTGGGAGATGGAGGAGTCGAGAAAGCGAACTTTGTCGACATCCTTGACAAGTATAGAGTAGGGGAGGCAGCGGAGCGGTTTCTGGCAGAAAAAGGTGCCTTCCACAACTTTGTGACCTCCTCATGCACTTCTGGGAAGAAAGGCACTGGAGCAGAACGCTGCTGTTCAGCATGCCCCACCCTGAGATACCAATTGTCCAACCATGAAGGTTCTGGACACGGTGGAGGGTTCCACTCAAGCCAGATGGAAAGCATGGCAGTCAGCTACGCGTCAGACTTGAACAACGCTACTCTCCGCTGAAGGAGGCAGCGCAGCCGAATCTTCATCCCCAGAGGACTCTAGCTCGCCCTCTGATGCAGAGATCAACATCTGGTCCTCCGTGGAAACCCCGAATGAGATGCTGGGTCCTTCAAGAGAAGGACCAGCAACCCCAGCCGGAAGCTCCAGTTTGGGGAATAGCAGAAGAGACTCCACCTCTTTCGAGGTATCTTAGTTTGAGCTCAACATCGAGATGGTCATCTTCCCACAGTGGGTGCATGACTCATCAACGAACGCCACCTCAGTGTGCTTACGGCCCAGACACGGGAGGCAGAGATCATGGCTGTCAGACAGGGTCAGGAAACGACCACATCCAGAAACACACGGAATGACATCTTTAAAAAGATGCAACGTCACACCCGTGTTTACTTTTTTAAGGAGACCTCAGATGGAACACGCCGTCACACCAACACACATGAACAGGAACAGGAACCCTCTTGTTCTGATACTCAAGAACGATGATTGAAGAGCAGAGTGAAACAAAGTTTGCTCGACTCCGAAGCGAAAGCTTAATGTGAGTAATCGCACACTGGCTTATATACCCGGAAGCAGGGGAGCGGCTGTCTATGCAAATATCACTCGCCAATGTGCATTAGCTTGTTCTGTTACCATTTGAAGGTGATTGGGCTCTCAGGCGAGATCCCAATTCGTCAGTCGTTCTGATGTAACGTTTAATGTGACTGACTGACTGATAGGGAACTCATGTTGTGTGTAGTGTTTCATAGTGTTTGTTTGAGTGAGAGAGAGTCAAGTCATCTTCATTTATATAGCGCTTTTAACAATGTAGATTGTTTCAAAGCAGCTTTACAGAGATAAACGTATAATTTAAGGTAACAGAGATTGTTTTGGCTTTATAGCGGTTCTTTAATATAGTTATTTTCCAGCTAAAGTTAGTTTTGATTGATTCGCTTCCGTCGCAACGATCATTTGTTATTAAATTAGGGGCCGCTAAGACGACACCATTCTCTCTACACAGACTTTAAACGCGATCCTGTGAAAAACGCTGATGGCGGTCACATGCGCATTAATAATTATGTTCTATAGTTACAAACCAAGCCTAAACAAAGTACTGGCGTTTCCTTATAATTTTTGATACAGAATTTTATTTTATTTTATCAATTCGGGGTAGGTACGCGAATTGAGTTTCCCGACAACGCTTTATCTGTAGAGTGGTAAAGGGATCCTCCATAGGGAGAGACTAGTTGGCACTTCAGCACTGCATTGGATCGGGTCCAGGCGAAGGTCCTTCATCAGATCTGGATACGGCCTGGATCCGGCAGGCTGCGGGAAAACCTCGGGATAAACAAAGACACTAAAATTAGCGTAGATGCCATTCTTCTTATGATGTAACGAGTACATCAGGATTTATGGGAAGTGTTCCCGGGTTCCAGCTGACCTAATCTATGCAGCCTAACATTGAATTATAGAAGTCTATAATGTATTATGTGAATGCTAGGTCAAAGAGATGTGTCTTTAATCTAGCTTTGAACTGACAGAGTGTGTCTGCTTCCCGGACAATGGTAGGAAGACTGTTCCAAAGTTTTGGTGCTAAATAGGAGAAGGATCTACCGCCAGCAGTCGATTTTGATATTCTAGGTATTATCAACTGGCCGGAATTTTGAGATCGCAATAGACGTGAAGGACTATAATGTGTTAAGAGCTCGCTCAAGTACTGCGGAGCTAAACCATTTAGTGCTTTGAAAGTGATTAGCAATATTTTAAAATTGATGCGATGTTTAATAGGCAACCAGTGCAGTTTTGACAGAACCGGGCTAATATGGTCATACTTCCTGGTTCTGGTAAGAACTCGAGCTGCTGCGTTTTGAACTAGCTGTAGTTTGTTTATTAAGCGTGCAGGGCAACCACCCAGTAGAGCATTACAATAATCTAGCCTTGAGGTCATGAACGCATGAACTAACTGTTCCGCATTTGTCAATGAGAGCATATGGCGTAATTTAGATATATTTTTAAGATGGAAAAATGCGGTTTTACAGATACTAGACACGTGACTTTCAAATGAAAGATTGGTAGACTTAACAGAGCAGCCATCAAGTGTTAGACAGTATTCTAGGTTATTACGTGAGGAAGTTTTTTGTCCAATAATTAGAATCTCTGTTTTTTCAGAATTAAGTAGTAGGAAATTACGAGTCATCCAATTTTTTATATCATCTATGGATTCCGTTAATTTTGTGAATTGGTAAGTTTCGTTAGGTTTTGAAGAAATATAGAGCTGAGTATCATCGGCATAACAGTGAAAGCTAATGCCATGTTTCCTAATTATATCTCCTAAGGGTAGCATGTACAGAGTGAACAGCAGCGTTCCTAGTACTGAGCCTTGTGGTACGCCATACTGAACTTGTGATCGATGAGACATCTCATCATTTACTGCTACAAACTGATAACGGTCAGATAAGTATGATTTAAACCATGCTAGTGCAATTCCACTAATGCCAACATAATTTTCGAGTCTATTTAAAAGAATGTTGTGGTCGATAGTGTCAAATGCAGCACTAAGATTGAGTAACACTAATAGAGAGATACAACCACGATCGGATGATAAGAGCAAATCATTTGTGACTCTAACGAGAGCTGTTTCGGTACTATGGTACGGTCTAAATCCTGACTGGAAATCTTCGCAGATATCATTTCTTTCAAGAAAGGAACATAGTTGTGAAGACACTGCTTTTTCTAGTATCTTTGACAGAAAAGGTAGATTCGAGATCGGCCTGTAATTGACTAATTCTGTAGGATCAAGTTGCGTTTTTTTAACAAGCGGTTTAATCATAGCCAGCTTAAAGGTTTTTGGTACGTATCCTAGAGACAAAGATGAATTAATGATAGTAAGAAGAGGATCTAGGACCTCTGGAAGCATCTCTTTCAGTAGCTTAGTCGGTATAGGGTCTAACATACATGTTGTAGATTTAGATGATTTAACGAGTTTAGTAAATTCTTCCTCTTCTATAACAACGAACGAATCAAATTTTTCCTCAGGGAGACTACAATGCACTGCCTGATGCGATACTGTTGTAGACGGTTGCATAGTTATAATTTTGTCCCTGATATTATCAATCTTATAAGTGAAGAAGTTCATAAAGTCATTACTGCTGTGTTGCTTGGAAACTTCTGGGCTTGAAGCTTTCTTTTTCGTTAGTTTAGCCACCGTTTCAAATAAATACCTAGGGTTATGTTTATTTTCTTCTAATAGGGTTGAAAAATAAGCAGATCTAGCAGCTTTTAAAGCCTCTCTGTATGCAATCGAGCTCTCTTTCCATGAAATGCGAAATACCTCTAGTTTTGTTTTCTTCCAGTTGCGCTTCATTTTTCTGGCTGCTCTCTTAAGGGCCCGAGTGTGCTCGTTGTACCACGGCGTTGGACTATTTTCTTTAATCTTCTTTAAGCGCAACGGAGCAACTGTGTCTAAAGTGCTGGAAAAGAGAGAGTTAAAAGTTTCTGTTGCAATATCGAGTTCTTCTAAGCTATCCGGGATGCTGAGATGATGTAACTGATCAGGAAGATTATTGATAAAGCAATCTTTAGTGGCAGAAGTGATAGGTCTAACATATTTGAAACAGCAGAAGAGAGGGAGAGAGTAATGTTCCTTAGTGTTCATCTCATCCATTACTTCAAACATTTTTCTTTTAGATGTAAAATGTATATATACATTTAAAAGATGGTCTTTTGGCCTCAGTCCCGAATGGTTTTAAATCAAATGCTCCAAGATACAAATTCCTATGATTATCTCTGTCAAATTAAATTCAATTTTTTTTTTTTTGCACTTCACAAGCCAACTGTGTTTATGAATCATTGACAGAGATTCTTTCACTATTATTGCTGTAGAAAAAAAAAAGGTTGTAAACACTGGGTCAAATCAGGTTACCAGGAAATATGACCTGAGAAAAAAAAATATCAAAGTACGACACAGACTGACACCTCAACATGACATTAGCTGACATGAAATTTAAAATGCCAAACAAAAATGTTAATCAAATGTAAACAGTCTTGTGTTTGAGTTGCTTCTTTATCTTCCAGCTCTGGACATTCAACTGCAAATGGTGCTCCAAGTCATCCAAAACAATCATAAAAAATATTTGATTTTATTTGAAGATTTAATATGATTTATCTGAAACCCAAAATGTCAAACTTATTTTGTTTAGTCTAAAAATTAAGTGTACAATGTACAGTAGGTGACGTTATGTGATTTCGACACTGATCCGCCATTAAACCCAAAGAAGAAGATGTACCTGTTGTGCACATTGACCATGAGCGTAGTTAAGAAAAATATAAATTAATTTTGGTCTTGATCAACATGATAACATTTGTTAATTGGTTTATTTTTATTTTATTTTTTTGTGGGACATAGCGAGCTAGCATTGTCAGCAATGGATTGTTGAATTGGCACCATTTTCCACCTACGTGTGTTTTTGGCTCAGGTTTATCAGGGGTTTTGGGGTCCTACTACACTCATGCCAAAGTGTTTTGAAAGCAGTTCTGCTTACCGCAGGCTCTACACTCACTCCCTTATCTTTCTCCCTCTCCTTATCCTCCTCACTGTGTGTGCTGGTTCTCCAACACCTCCACCACCACCACCACTATCATCATCAGCCACGGGAGCTGATGAAGGTCCTGCTGCTGCAGAAAACATATCAGTTATTTTGACACTTTTTGCAGCATCTGCATGAAGGGCCTGTTTCTTTTCTTTTTTCGCAGTTTCTCTGCGCCTCCTTTGCGTTTTTTCTCCATCTCTCTGAATATTTTGACAGCTACACACACTCACACAGAGCCCAAAATGGGAGTTGTTTAAGATGTGATCGTCATGGGCCGGTCTGTCAGAAAAAAAACCCTACGCTGACATTTTTTTGACATTCATTACACCAGCACAGAGACCATCAATTAAGCAAAACAAAAACAAAAAGAATGGCCTGCCGATGTACGAGTTTTATGGGCCGTTCATAAAAAAATAAAAATAAAAAAAAGTATGAGATGTATTGGCCCAAAAAGCACGTCGACTCAGCTGGAAAATGCCCTATCTGCCAGATGGCCAGTTCGCCCCTTGTCTGTATGAAGCGTGGCCTTTATTTCGTCAGACCAGTGCAGCTATAGCAAGTATGAATAACAAATAAATAAAAAAACAGAGTAAAGCGTAATTGAATGGTAATCAACTGTAAATTAATTTCAAGGAATTAATCAAGGAAAAACAGTAATATACTGTAAAATATAACAGTCACAATATAACGCAATTTGCGCAATTTGAAGAGTAATGGAAACGCGGCTTCTGTCAAATAAAGTGTACTAGCGACCTAGAAGCCCACATAAGGAAAGTATAAGAGAACATCAGGAGGACTGAACTAGTAGATTTTTTTATTTTAACCTATGTCCATGAAAAGAAACAGTGTCATGTAAAAGGTGTTAAAAGCTAAACTATTATTATAATTTTTTTATATTATTCTATTGTTGCGGGCCAAACGTTGAATGGAAAGTATGTATTACTTTATGTATTAAAGTACAATAACATAGTTGCAAGGTTGTGAATGCATTTTTCAAGTATTTTTTGATGCATTCATCCAAACCACACCCCCACCCTTAGCCACGCCTCCCCAAACCACGCTCCCACCCATCAACCACGCCTCCCCAAACCACGCACCCACCCATCAACCACGCCTCCCCAAACCACGCTCCCACCCGTTAACCACGCCCCGTCCTCTTTTCTGAAAACTAAAATATGGTCACCCTAATTAAACTGCAGGACTAGGCTAACTCTCACGAATTCAGCGTGAGACTCACGCAGTCGTCACTTTTTACACGCTCTCAGGTCACACATCCATTTTCACACACGCGAAGAAAAATCGCGAAGCAAAGAGGACCGACACCGACAGACAAGACTGAGAAGGTTACTATTGATATGAAACAAATTCTCAGCTCTCTGATTCTGTCAATTTAATTACGAAATTCAAACAATAAACACAGTTTTGGCGCTTGTAAATGTGACGTGATAGATCTCTGACTGATCTCAGTTCAAGCGGCACGTTAACCGATCATCTGTTACTCTTTACACTAGTTAATAGTAAATAAACACGAATGATCAATAAGTAATTTGAAAGATACAGTTCAACTTAACGAAATGTAATAAAAGTGATCGATCATAAAACAGCTGGAGAATATGTCACGTAAAGTTACATTTACCTCAGGAAAGCCATTTAATGACCATAGCACGTTAGTTGGAAAAAAATGCTTTAGAGAGGAGTATTTCGCTAAATATGATAACTATATTATATTTATTTTTTCCCTATATCATTAAAATATTATAATGTTATTATAAAAAAAAACGCATTATATTTAATTTGAGACGTTATTTTTAACCTTTAATAATAATACCAGCTGACAGGGCTCTGGTTACAGAATTAGGTGAGAATTTTATTTATTTATTTATTTGGAGAACAATTAACATAACACATTAACATACCTAATGGACCTAATATGTATCCAAAGGAATCAATATTGAATCAAGATCAGAATCAAATCACAAGAATTGAATTGAAATTGTGAAATTTGTGTCAAGCTATAATAAAAACAGTAGCATACCAGTCATTGTACCATGTAAATATTGTGTTGTCACTTAACTTAATAAAATTCTGTTTAGCTACCAAATGTTTTGACAACCACAATACACTTATTGTGATGCAAGGTTTTTTTGTTTGTTTTTGTTTTTTTTTACATCCCCCCCAATCCCAGTCTACCCATTTTATGTCATGTTACATTTTCACTGTTTACAAAGGCAGGGCCTGACATCTTGTCTTTCTGGCTTGTTGTTTCTGATTGCACTTTAACCCCAATGGGGAAATCCAGATCAAATCCCAGAAGGGAATATCAAAACAAAAGATTTAAATCGTAAATCAGATTTTTGTGTGAAAAAGCCATATCGCCCAGCGCTAAGCTGAGTCTACTGTCACCTGACCAGTGCTCTTACGCTTTGGGCTTTACTTTACTCTTTTTCTTTTAGTAGAGGGAGTTTTAAAAAGTGCTTCATCCCTCATCATCTCAGTGTCCAAACTCTCTTCAGCCTCAGTAGATTCTGCCATATACATCTTCATCATGTGATACATCAGTTTCATTTTCTACTTTGTCTGCACTAATCATTGTGTCACTGGTGTGTTCCTTTACACTCTCCACATCTTCCTCATCCTCAGCAGTCTCACTTCTCCCAGTTTCCACATGCATATCTTCCCGAGCAGAAGCGGCACTGGTCCCAGCTTCAGCACTCCCACCCATCCTTTCATTATCTACAGTTTCAGCATCATTAGGTCTACATGCACTTAATGTGGCCCTCCTTTCCACATCGGAAACATTTCAAGATATCAGAGGAGGCAAAAACTACATACAGTAATCAAACCCATCAATTCTAAATTTGAAAGCCACATTCAAATCATCTGCATCATTCCTCAAAACCCTATAAACCTGTCGTCTAAAACAAACAACATGCTTAATATTTACAGCCAAGCGGGATCTTTTTCATTTGGCACACTACTTTACCATGCCTTGAAGCTCTGTAAGCAAGAGTTCATCTTTAATGAACGGGGGAACATTGGACAACATAAGTTTTTCCGCTGGCTGAAGCAGCGGCATTGCGGTAGTAAAGGTCTCCTGTATAACAGCCATTCTGTACGATGCTGTTTACTTTTTCAATAGTAGGCAAATCAAGAAATCCTATCATACGAGAAGCTGATAATATACTATTGAAACCAACAACTTATTCTACAGCCAAAACACATTGCTCCACCGAAACATTAATCTGTTCGAGTTTGACACCGTGTCTACGCGACATCCGGTCTAAATTCACCCGCTCTGAGGACGCTATTACCACACAGCAAACGCTGGATAGGCGATTTTCTATCCACAAAAAAAAAAGACACAAAAAAACCTCTACCTAGCCTATGTTATACAATCCCAAAATGACACTTAGAAAGTTTTAGTAGAAACTATTTTAAGTAGAAACAGTGAGAGAGAGAGAGAGAGAGAGAGAGAGAGAGAGAGAGAGAGAGAGAGAGAGAGAGAGAGAGAGAGAGAGAGAGAGAGAGAGAGAGAGAGAAATAATCATAATATAATAGTCTACGTACCATCAGCGATCATCAGCAGTACTGACATCAAAACACAGCTCGTCTGGTGCATCTTCAAATGCTAAATTAAACCAAAACGATTATGACATTTAGCTATAAATTACCACAAATATAGATGTTTCGCTGACGGAAGCTCATGTTCATGAAATGTCCGCAGAACAGTTACTTTCACTTATGGAAGTTCACTTGTTGTCACGACACGCATACGAGAGGGTGATAGTCCAAGTGCAGTTTTATTGGGTAATCCGTAATCATAAATCCAAGAACAGGCAAAAGGTCAAGATCCATGTAAGCAGTCCAAAAACAAGAAATAAATACTTTCAAACCAAGACAGACTCTGGGAAGCGGGTGACAAAATACACGGATTCCAGAACAAGTGATAAAACAGACAGGGTATAAATAGACAGACACTAACAAGGTGAGTGGGAACAGTTGAGTGTGATAATGAATAATGAGTCCAACAAGGGTGATGGGGATTGTAGTTCAATAGTGACTGACACCTGTGGGGGAAGAGGACCTCTAGTGGCTACCCAGCGGACATCACCCATACATTGTGACACTTGTATTATCAGGAAGTCTAACTTACGACGGACTATGATGACAGCTCGCTCACGAGCGAGGACGGGTCTGTGTTGAAACGCTGCTGTCAATCAAAAAATGATCTAATAAAAATATATACAAGGCAACTAAAACAGTGGCGAGTGTCTTCTGCTACTTAGATCAGCATTAAAGAACTATATCAACTGTTAAATAACAGATATAAGATAAAAATAATAACATAAAAAATATAAATAAACTCTTTCACTCACAATCTTTTTTTTTTCTTTGTCAACATAAATACATTATGTGTCCTCTGGTGGTGTGAAAGAGAAATTACATGAATACAAAATATAAATACATCTCCATTTTCCCTCATTTAGAGAACACTTCCCACCACTCTTTTTTTAATCACTTGTTTTGAATCTCAATTTTGACAAAAATGCCATGATGACATAATTAATTGGTGATGATATATGCAGTTAACTCATTTCTAAAGAAATGAAGATCCAATGTGTGTGCGTGTGTGTGTGTGTGTGTGTGTGTGTGTGTGTGTGTGTGTGTGTGTGTGTGTGTGTGTGTGTGTGTGTGTGTGTGTGTGTGTGTGTGTGCGTGTTTGTGTGTGTGTGTGTGTGTGTGTGTGTGTGTGTGTGTGTGTGTGTGTGTGTGTGTGTGTGTGTGTGTTTGTAATAGTTTTTCACCCCTGTAGCTGATTTCTAAAGGGTTAACCTGAATGCTTCAACATTCCCTGACCTCTTCTGCATTTTCAAGATTTCCAGGAGGACAAAAACACACTTCAAGCTTTGCCCATTCAATAACACAAGAAATGACAGAATTAAGATTCATAAGGAATTTCTTACAGGATTCAGTTGCATTATATGATGAACACTAAAAGTCTTCTGTCAGTAATCTTTGAAATGCTTCATACGTCATTAATATTCAGTATGTTTTCCCCTAAAGATGGATGAGTATCACAGACTCTCAGACGCTAGTGCTGTCAGCAGTTCCTCAGATCACAGCATGAACGTTTCTCCTGGCGTGATCAGTGAGTACAAATATCACACACAATATGAGCATATTGCAGAGTAATCATCAAATCGTTCTTAGAAAACACAATCTGATGGCAATGGTAGGCCAGAGTCAGGCGAGGACTGAAAACTGCGTCTAATTTTTTTCAAGTTTTCCTCTATAAGTATTAACGGTTTATTAGGTCCTAAAGCTCAGAAGTACATCATGATTCTGTTCACACACAGAGATGAACTGGAGGAACTGGATGAACCGCAGACCATTGAGGAATATCTACAAGATCATGAGGATCTCCAGCGACTGGTGACTGAATGTGGAGGAAACTTTCACTGTTTCAATAACAAGTGTAAACATGGTGATCAAGTCCCAGAACTACTGCAGAAGATTGAAGGAATGATGATGAAGAACGGAGAACGGAAATTTATCATGGACCAAATGAGGAGGAGTGACAGCAAGGACAATCTTGATATCAACTGTAAGATGATTTGTTGTTGAAAATCAATTCAGTTCATGCAAGTTATTCATTGAGTGTGTAAGGCACTTATATTATATCTCATGCTTAGAGCATCGTCATATTAACAATACTGAGATTTAATTATGCAGTGCATTGATGTGGTTTGATGTTTCTGTTGTAGTTTCATCAGAAGATCCAGATCAGATTCAGATTCAGATCAGACTGGTTCTGCTGGGAAAAACTGGATGTGGGAAAAGTGCCACTGGAAACACCATCATCGGCAGAAACCTGTTTAAATCTTCAGCCATTTCAGACTCTGTGACGAAACAGTGTCAGGCAGAAACTACAGTGAGGATGGGTAAAGAGATCTCGGTGGTCGACACTCCTGGACTTTATGATAATAAGCTCAGTGAAGATGAGATTAAAACTGAAATAGTGAAATGCATAATGTTATCCTCTCCTGGACCACACGCTTTCATTATCGTGATTAGACTGGGTCGATTCACCGAGGAGGAGAAAAACACAATACAGCAGCTCAAAGAAGTGTTCGGAGAACAGATACTAAAATACACCATGATCATCTTCACCCATAAGGATCAGTTAGAGAAGGAGAATAAAACCATTGAAGAGTTTCTACAGGAAAGTGATCCAGATCTTCAATCCCTCATACAGAGCTGTGGAAACCGGTTCTTCTGTTTAGATAATGAGTCTCCCAGTTTCCCACAGTTCAAAGATCTGATCAGAAAAATAGAGAAGATGGTGGAAGAGAATGGAGGGACACACTTCATCAGTGACACCAAACACATTCAGGAGATTGTGAATCAGAAAATGGTTGGGAAAGTGGAGCATTCAGGTTCAGCGGAAGTGTCTGTATGTGAAGATTTGATCCTGACTGATAAATACATATCAGTTCTAGTCAGACACATGAGGTCTCCAGGGGATGATTCAGAGAGCGTCAAACAGGAACTTGAGAGAAGAGGAATCAGTCATACAGAGCCGTGATTGGTGCACTCAGAGCCACAGGGAAACTATCAGAACAGGACATGTGTGCAATTCAGTGAGAAACATAATGATCAGACAAACATCAATCATCTTGTTTATAAGCTAATGTTTAAAGATTATCCACTATGTATTATTATTATTACGATTATTACATGATGAAATATAGATTCAACTCAATTGATTTGACATGATTTTGATGACTAAAATGTATCAAATTAATAAAATGGAAAATAATTCTGACTCTCTAACAATTAGGCCACGACTGACCCATAATGTATACTGTTATATTTGAGCTAAAAAATAAAATAATAAACTGAAGTTTAATGAAGTTTCAAGCATCACATGACCACGGGGTCTCCATGCAACTGCTGATGTCACTCTGAGCCGGCACTAACACACTGTAAATCTGCATATTTCAGTCACTAATGAACGCCTGAGTGTGACAGTCGTGCCGCAATAGTGTCATATCTGTGATTATTTATTCAAATTTATAAGACTTCTATTTACAAAAGTAAAAAAAATAAATAAAAAAAAGTTATCTGATAATAGGGGAAAGCTATGCAGAAAGTTGTTGTGTGTTGATTGTGATTCTTGATGAGTGAATGTCTAAATAACATGCTAAAAATTCTGTCATTTATTGTTTTAAAACAGGTTCTTCATTTGAGTTGAATCATGTCTATTATCAATATGACATGTGGAGAGATTGAGAGCGCTGTGGGGTTTGTGTATGTGATGCTGCCTGTTGTCCTGAATCATACACTCAATGAAGACTGTGAGCAGAGCTGGCACTCAAAGGTGACTATTAAACACACACACTGACACACACACACACACGTACGCACACACTCATGATCTGATCCTCTTGTGTGTGTTCAGGACCAGCGTCTGATAGCAGATCCATCAGATCCTGAAACACTGATGGATCCTGTTATTTCAGTCTCATCTGATCGTCTCGTCACGTCTCGCTGTCTGAATGTCCTTCATGAGATCCTCTGTGACGCTTCAGGAGTAAATCAACTCTCAACACATCATTCCTCTGTTTTCATATTTAATCCTTCATTAACATGATTCTCTAATGCTTCGTTTCTTTCATCACAGTCTCATCACAGTCTTCAGACCATGTTCAGAGGTGAGAGAGACTGAATCAGTCCTGAATCAGACTAAACTCTGTTGAACTGAATCTTCTGTAAGTGAATCATGATGATTGTGAATGTGTTTTTCAGTGAGGAATGAAACTGCAGCGACTCCAAACTCAGGTGAGTTTCAGCTGATAAACGTGTGTCTAATTCACTAATAAAACACTGATTCAGACTCAATCCAGTGTGAATGTTTTCTGTCATATTGCCTGATATTTGTGATCGTTGTGTGTTTTAAAGATGTGAATGAAGTGACTCCGTCTCTCCAGATCTCAGGTAAAACATCAAGAGCTTTAAACATAAACTCGAATATTGATTTATCATTATAGATCAGCTGATCTGATATTTGATCACTTGTATAGATCAGTTGTGGTGGCTGTTTGCTCTCTTCATCTTCATCATCTTCATCTTGATATGTTTCATGCTGCGTAAAAGGATCTTTATGTGAGTCATGAGTGTTTAATTGTGTCTAAAAGAATAAAATAGTCATGAAAATCAATTTGACAAAGTCATATTAAGGGACGCCTAAACTATAAAATCTCTCTGAATAAAAAGAAAATACTTTGATGAATATAATAGTGTTTAATAATCAGTCAATGTGTAGTCAGGTATTTTCCAAAAGCAGAGACGATCATCTTTCAGCGTAACGATCCATAAAACAGGTGAGAGTGAATCAAACCGAGAGAAATAAAGACTTGAAGAGAGTTTGACTGAATCAGAAGAAGTGAAACAGACGTTCAGCTGAGACTCTGTGAATGAAGCTTGATCTGCTGAAACTGAGTGTGTTTCTCTCAGGGATCCTGAATCTGATGATGATTCACTGAAGAAGCTCAAATCTGATGAATCTGATTCACTGCAGTTCAACATCTCTGTGTCCACAGGATGATCTTCATCATCATCATCTTCATCATCATCATCTTCAGCTTCATCATCTTCATCATCATCATGTTTTTATTACCTTAGACTGTTTTATTCATAAAGGTGCAGTGTGTAATATTTAGGAGGATCAGACATAAATGCAGTATAATATACTGGACCGTATAAATGATAATGAACCGTTATGTTTTTATTACCTTAGACTGAGGTATTTCTGTCTACACACACCGCGGGTCTGCTTACATCAACATGTTTCTACAGTGGCCCTAAACGGACAAACGCGTTTCATCACTATGGTAAAGTTATAACAATGAAAAGTTCAAATCGGGGGCAGGGTTTCATAAAATAAAAGTTTCCCCGGGCGCCGCCATTGGCTAGCGGACCCCCACCTGCTGTTAGCATCCCATTGACTCCCATTCAGCGAATAACTTTACATCTGAGGCGTTTAAAGACTCCATTTGTCCATTATTTATTTCTAAAGAAACACGAAAATGTATAAAAGGCTCCATTACCTTGTATCTTACGTTATGGCCCTGTAGAAGCAGTTTTTGTAAAGATAGGCTAACGATTGCGTCATAACAACGCGACTCTCTGTCGCACAGTAGGAAATTACCGTATGCACAGGAGGAGAAGCTCGCGGGCGATCGCGACTCCAGTTTATATACTGTCTATGGTTAAAATTAGTGAGGGAGAAAGTGCGCTGAGTGTACGGCAGATGGCGCCAAATCTTCATTCAAAATCTCAGTGATGACGTTTGCTCTTCTGCTCGTACACTTGCCTGCAGATCGGGGCGGTGTGTGTGTGTGTGTGTGTTTACATTATTGTCATTCAGCACTTCTGTAAAAAGAAGGAATGAAACTAAGTCAGCATGTGCAAACTGAGCATTACAGAAACATGCCTGATGATGTGCCTTTACTTCTGTGTTATTGATGATAACAAAGAGTTGAGCGCTGTACACTGAACAAAAGAGTCGAGTGACTGGCGTATGGAAATATTGTAACTTTCCGTCTGTCAGATTGTTCCTCTTTCTTTCTGTACAACGATTTCAATCACAAAAAAACAGCTTTTTTGGGGAACTCGCCGTTAGAGTTACTTTAAAAATTTAAAGCAAGGTTTTAAAAAGGGTTTTACTTTTACACATTTATATCAATTAGTGTATAGTATAAATGTTTTACTTTCATGTTTTGATTTTCAACAGATTGGTCTGCTTTTAATGTAGTTTGTATCAGCCATATTTAAGTTTTTGTAAGTTTGTAAGTTTTTGATCCTCTGAATTGAGCTGGAAGCGAAACACTGTAAACCCCAGAGCTGTTTCTCGTTGCTACTGCTGGTGTTTATAAAGCCGGATCTGTCTTTGAAAGTTGTCTTCTCAGCGACAACTTTCTTGTATATACTGTATATAGCCTACTGTTTACAGTTGCCTATGTAAAAACATTTCTTCTTACAAAACAACTCAGTGTAGTTTGATCTCTTATTCAAACAAATATGATTGTTCTGTTCTGCTAGTTAAGATCTTCACAAATATATAAATGAAACAAAACTATCGGTTGAGTATGAAGCTCTTACAAATCACATTTTCAAGTAAAATGTTCACTTTTCATGCCATGAAAATGGAGCATTCCTAATATGGCCGCCAAGTGAACAGTCTTCGCTCCTAACCACTGGTGATTTACTTAGCTTTGCCCAAAGACAGTGTGAGGCTGCCTCCGCAACGAGGAACTGCTCCGACTCCTCCTTTGCATATCTCTTGTTTCCTCCAACGACTTTCCTTTCGGTAGCGCTAACCCAGCGTGAGGCTGCCTCCACAAAAGGTTCCTGCCTCTGCTCTCCTCTTCACTAGCCACTACCTACATCAGCTCATATGCCATCGTACACCCTCTTTACAGCCGCCCTTTTCAACCCGACCCACACCGCCGCTGTGGAACTCCCGCCTGTCTCATTTCAGGAGCCTGAGCATGGCTCGCTAGGTATTTGACTCCAAAGATCTCAGGCCCTGGTGGTCTTAGCATGGGTTGCTTTCAGCTACTGGTGCGTTTCACAAAAAAAAATTTTTTTTTTTCTTTTTTTTTTTACTAATAATAATAATTTGTGATTTCCCCTTTTGGAGTGTTTACAAAAACAGCACAAGTAAGTCACTGCTACCACACCTTCCTATTTCTAAAGATGAACTGCTCAGTTTGGGCTAAAGAGACTGGGGTTAATTTATCACCTCAGATAAATTAATAAATAAATAGATTCATTAATATCAATGATAGCGCAATGGTAGGGTATTGATGGTTGGCAAACACGCTTCCCGACGTTATGTTTTCAGTCACGGCTCTCCTGTCTGATTTGAGTGCATCTATGCCGCTTCACGCATTCAGACAAAGTCCTTCCTCCCTCCCCGCTGAACGCCAGCGATTACTAATGCCTGAAATGCACTCCCGCTGGTTGAGCGCGGTAAAGTTAGTTTTAGGTTCGATATTCGTCGGACATTTGTTTGCCCTTGCCAATGTTCTATAGGGTCGGCAGTCTTACAAAGATATCAATAGCAGGATTAGTTTTCACATTATGTAACCATTGTATATCAACATTAACTATTCATTCAAAATCACCTACGTGCGTTAATGCTGCATATTTATACCTGAGAATGCTTTGACGCGTTTCCACAGCGCATGATGCCTAAGGGAACGTCTGCCAATTCCACCAACTGCGGTAAACCCCAGCCTATAATTTGTATTATTTTAAATGACTTTTAACATTTAAAAACAGACGTTTTTAAATTCCAAAGCTTGTAGAAGGTTCCTATTGGCAATGCTGACTTAGGCTACAGCTTTCCTGGTAGCCTCGAGTCAATTAACTTGTCTCAGAAAATGATTAATAAAAACATCTGAATATCAGTTGAGTTTACTTTCTTCACTGACACAGACGAAAATGAAAAGATTATCAGTCAAAGTTCTGCATTATGAGGGGAAGAAATAGGGCAGGATAAGGAGACTGAGAGAAAAAGAAAGATGAAGATGAGGAGAGAGCAGGTATTGACAAATAATCGAATGCCCACTGACATGGTTTTAAAGCTATTTCTTATCCATTTTTGAATAATAATAAAAAAAAATCGCACATATGTAGGTCAGAGAAATCCAAATTTTCTTGGGGGAGCATGCCCCCAAACCCCCCTAACTACCTCACATTTGAATGCCCGTGTCTGTGGGTGGGCTGTGGATGGTATATGCCCAGTCAGATTTTCAGCCCAGTCAATTTTAACATAGTATCGTCATCATATCAGTGTAGATGTAGATGGACCAAAATAAAAAACATTCAAATATCAAGTAAATAAGTATTGTGATAGTTAGTGCCACAGTGACACTCTTGTTCAAAAAAGTATTGCACGATACTCAATATGTTGTCCCACGGTGAGTCATTTCCCCTGCTGCACCCTACACAAAATTTGAGGGTTCCCACACCTGCCAAAACCCACTTTAACCACTGCATACAAGCATGCTACAAACTTCGCCTCATGATAAGAATCTGTTAGAAATGTATTTTCTTTACCCCAGCTTTGTCCATAGAAAAGTCTGTCTAAGTGTAAAGGCCCTGTACTCTACAGTGAAAAGGCCTTGTTTGCAAATTCCTTTGTATGTATGTAATCTCACATCTGTTTCATATTAGGAAGGACCCTCAGAGTTTGAGGGAGAGAGGGTCTCGTTTTCTTCCATGTATGATACAGAAAAGCCTTCGGACCACAAGGCTCAGAAGGAAAACTTTACCGGATATTTACCACGATGTTATATAAGTATATCTGATATGATATGATGTCATTTATGATCTTATTGGTTGAGATTGTGATACTCCCTATACATTTTCAGTATATATTCTTTGTTCAGAATATTGGGAGCTGAGCTATTTTTCCTAGCTTCCCAGGCTGGCCTTTCTTCTGTTGTTTTATTCATTCACTGCCCAAATAAAGGATGGAGAGAAAAGAACTTGTATGGAATAACTTTATTTCTTACAGAATCTAAAAAGGATGTTTTCATCACGCCATACCTACACTGCTAGCGTGCTCATTTACCGTATAAAACAAATTTGATAAGACAGACAGCAGCAGTACAACATCTAATCCTTTTCGATTAAACCGTGTTACTTCTGTAACCCTTTTCACCATAGGCTCGTGATGAGGCAAGTACGTTATACAGCAGCGTATAAAGTATTAAACCCTCTTAATCCTAAAGCTTGGTAAAATGGTGAAAGAGACAATCCATTGTATAATAACCCTGTCTAAGAACACTATGATTCTTCTCACTATCTCTCTGCTTATCAATGGGTACCTGAAAGAATATTCTTGGTTTTAAAACATAGAATATTACCACAGAAAACACTGAGCTACACAAATACAATGGCTGGTGAAAGAATAAACAACAAGAACGCCATAGCTCAATTTCCTCCTTTTGTATTATGCAAAACTCACATAACAGTTGAACAGCAAAGAGCAAATATGAAAATAAAACCCAATTTGAAGGAATCCTTAAAACATTTTAAAGAAAACACAACTCAACTGTTAAATTACCAGGTACATCTGAACAGCACAGAAATAATTAAATGATAAATCTTCTTGCATATGCATTAAACACTATCAAACAAAATACAATAACCCACATATTTCAGAAATAAACATTTAACAAAATGACTGATATTGATCAGGTCATTACACTTCACTGCCACAGCAGAGATTTCTCCCTCCACTTATCATGGCTGCTACTCTGTGGGAGAAAGCATTCTCTTCTATTGCAATGACTCCACTGCAGTCTATTGCATTAACAAATGCAGGACAAGTTCCTCCGAACTAATGCAATTCCTCAGACAACTAATCTGGTCTTCCACTTGCAATTATTTCATAAGTAAAGCAGAACTATGAGAGTATTTTTGGTGCAAATCAACTGAACGCCTGTGACAGTGGAATCTGTAGTTGTAGAGAATAGCCACACATGTGTATCAGTAAATCTGCAGAGTTGCAAACTTGTAGACTTTTTTCTCTCTCCCCAAAAACAGAACAACAGTTACACCTTCTCAAATTCTGCACTGCAGGTTCACAAATCCTATTCTACAAATCACAAATTAAGAAACTCGTACGCTCACATTTTTGCTGCAGTTTACTGATCTGAACAATACTAGTAGTAGTAGTAGCAAATAGAAATGGCTCATTCTAAGGTAAGAAAAACACAACATTTCATTATGTAAGGTCTTTATACACCACTGAAAACATGGTTATGTTTATTATCCTCCTAAATATTACACACTGCACCTTTAAACTTTATTCATTGACAATTTAGTTGAATCGCTGTAATAGAGATTCATCTGAAAGGTAAATTAATTCTATGACTTAAATACAAGCATGATAATTTTTACATTTTTAATTGCCCATATTTTAATGCAAACTGAAAGGTTCAACCAGCCTATAGGTTTTAATGACAGCAAAGATGTCTAAAAATGTATGTTTAATTCATTAAATTATTGAACAACAGTAACCTCATTCATTACAATAGTTATTACATTAAAAAATAATAACACTAGTGACAACACGCCACTGTTCTTATGGCCCATCTTACCCCAAGGTTCTACTTTTATATGTTTACCTCATTATTAAAAAACTCTTCATATTTACTCCAAATCCCTCATTATCAGCATTTTCCAGAGACAGATTTAGATCAGTTAACCTCAAAACCGTTTCGTCTGACTAAATCTCATGTTGACATTCACTAAAGTCAGCAAACACATGATGCCTGGTGTTTTAAATTGTGTTTTTAGACAGTAAGGTACAAATGAGTGAAAGTATTGAGTGTTTCTCATATGTGTAATGAGTGTGTGAAGCATCAGCTTGTGTGTGTGTGTGTAATGAGTGTGTGAAGCGTCAGCTCGTGTGTGAGAGAACACTAAACATGCTCAGTGTTGTGATCGCAGTTTTACTAGAAAACAACTGAAAGTGAAAGTGAAAGTGAAAGTGAAACCTGCTGTTCGCTCCGCTGTTTCCTGATAAAACCCCAACATGCAGTATTTCATAGAAAGAGTTTAAAAGTGTTTTCCAGCGAAAAAAGAAAATCTGTAATTTTCTCATCTTTCTGTGAAAACAGACCAACCCCTCATCCAGTGACTAATCTTTGATTATATGGGTGATGTTATTAGTTTTATATTATTGATTATAGTTGCTCTGTGATTCATGAGATCCAGCAGTGACAATCAGTTATTATAAAGGATTTTAATAACATGTCGTGCATAAAACATTCTGAGCTACTGCATCATTTAGACACACAGAGACACTTTTATTTCATTTTTTACAATATTATTGATCTGCCTGAATTGACACCATTATATGAGAACTGAAAACTCCCAGCATGCATTGCAGCATGAATAAATTATGCAGCTGAATGGTCTTACTATTTTCTTTTCTTTTTTTTTTTGCTTTTGTTTTACTTTTTAGTTGAGTTGATATGTTCACTGTTGTTGAGATTCATATGCTTAATGTGTGTCTGAATTATGCAGTAGTTTGAAACTTTCATTTTGCCGGATGTGTCTAAAACTTATGGAAGCTTGCAACAAAAAAAAGTCAGAGATAAAAAGTTTGTACTTATATGACGAAAACAAGCTTCTATTAAAAATATCTGAATAATAAGTGATTACTGCTGGATCTCTTGCTGTAGTTTCACAGTGTTGTAATGTACAATTTAAGTGTATTAATTAAACAGATTTTGATAAGAGATTAAACACTGGATGTTTTCAGTGAATCATGATGATGATGATGTCAGCATCACGTGACATAAGAGACACGGGCGTTTGAGCAAGAGCATCCTCAGGTTAATACTACAATAATATCATATTGGAGAAGAAACCGATTTATCAAACGCTCCAGTGTGTTTGTGATCTGAGACAGCGTGTTTTACAGCGATGAGCAACGAAGCCAATCACAGACACGTCTGTTGATCTCTTGAACACGATGGCCAATCAGAGGCGTTTAACTCTTTCCCCGCACCGCTTTCCGTGTTTTCACTGGTAACGGTAGGGGGCGCTGTTACACATCTTCTGAAAGAGTAGAGAATCTCCTGATCAAAACACAGGAGAAGAAGATCCAAAAGCGAGCGATATCAGCTGTGTCCCAATGTGAAGACTGCATCCTCCGAAGTCCGTATTTGAAGGCCGATTGCGTCACAGCGGCGCGACTAAACGTCACAGCGCCGTGACGAAGGACGTCCCATCGCTGTGCGACGAAGGTAAAAGCGACGCCAAATGCAGCCTTCGTTTCCCCGTGAAAGGAAGGATACATAAATGGACACTACGACAGCTTTTTTTTTTTATGACGGCCTAGAGTCCGGTGGTGGACGGCAAATTCACATTTAAATGTAAGTGTAACCCTCTTTCTCTCTCTCCGCACGCTCACTGGACTCTAGCACCTCCGCTGCTCTGCGTTGTGTTATATGTTCGCCGAGTGGTTCGGGATTGTGGCTTGACCTTTATTCCACAGTACGGCATCTATAGCGTTGACAACATGAACTCAGCTTAAGTTTTAAACCAGCAAAATATATTTCAATGCATATGCAATTCAACAGTAAGCTTGTGCTGCTTATTTTATTATACATTAGCCACCATGCATTAATCACATTTAAAAAAAAAAAAAAAAAAAAAAAAACAATTTCAACTCTCTATTAATATGCATTTAGGTCTTATACAGTTTAAAACACAAAATATCTTAAACTGATCTTTAGTGCGAAAACAACTATATTTTACATTGATTTTCCCCACTACCATTAACATGGCTTACCTGTAGACCTTATGCGCCAGAGAAACAAGGGCGCCGCCATCTTTGGAAAATTGTCTTTTAACTTCCGTTTTGCGGTTGCTCTGTATATTTATATGGCATTTCTGTCCAGGAGTAATTAGCTTTTTAAGTGGATTTACTTAATGTAAAGTTAACGAAAGTTATCATGAGGACTGTAATGTTTAAAGCAGATGACTAAACAAATGTAAATCGACCGGGAAGATTTTAAAACGAGCCGTTAATTAATAAACACGCAAAACGCTGTGAAAATACAGACCGGAAGTCAAAAGACAATGAGCGCAGCGCTGAAAAGGGGCGGAGCTACATAAGGTCTATTCACCTTATTCCGCCCGCCCACTTTTACTTCTGTCCAGTACTTCCGTTGTAAACCACCTTCCGGTTTAGCGGACCCTCATTCAATTTCGAGGAGAACTGCAGAGAAGTCTCACTGATAAAATGTCACATAAGATAAGTTAATTTGTGCCAAATGTGCTATGTACGTGTGTACCAACAGCACAGCAATGCACTGTTTCTCGAGGTAATTTTTAAACGACTTTTAGGTGTTTATATGACCCGTCTGCCTGTCTGATCGCAGCCCGGCCGATGTGTAGTGTTTAGCCTACATTAGCCACACACATCTAATGTTGTAATGGTCTCGCTACAGGACACATACACATGCTATACCTTGTTTGAAAGCTATGGTCCTCTAGAATTCAGTCGCTGGATTTATTTTACAGCCATTACTTGTGTTAGAGATCAAACCATAAGAAATTGCAGTTAGCTAAGCTAACGTTACCCTCTTGTTCATCTAGTTGAGGCTCTACTTTCTACACCAGTTCGTGGCTATTTTTTTCTCATCTGTTGGCTATACACTGCAAATGTATCTGGTGATTAAGCAAACAAACTGTGGTGTAATAATGTTTCAAACTTTACATGTAGTAGTGTTTGTGCACATCTTCATAACTAAGTAATAGCTATTAGAAAGACACAGCTATTAAATAATTTGATTGTGGCATTGTTTCAAAAGCTTCAAGTGAAATGTAGTACGTTGCAGCAGTTGTTAATAACCATAGGCCAACGCATTTGGCTATAATATTATAGTCTATCTACTTATATCAAGACAGATAACAGATTGGACCAGGGCAAACAAAGCACTAAGTAGCTAAACCAGGAAGTGAGCTTAAGCGGATGGCGCCACCCAGTGCTACTTCCAGAATAAGGTGAATAGCGTTGACAACATGAACTGAGGAAAAGATGACGCAATACTCCCGTATCAACGCTACGGTACATGACGAGGCCCAAACAACGCTAAAGGCACTTGAATCTGTTTTAATTCAATAGCGTTATGGGGACACCTTGTGGACAACACAGATATATATACCGCCTTACATAAGTATTATGTTTTCATTTACTCAAATAGCTAGCGAAACCTGAGTTAAAAGCCACAAGTTTTTCTTTCTTATAAACTTAACTCCTTCGTCACCATTGCGTGGCTTCATTTGTCAGGTGGTCTGAGGCAAAACTTGTGCTAATTTATTAAATTGCAGACCAATTTATTAAATTGCAATAAAAAAAAAAAACTAAATAAATAAAATAAAAATGTATTGTAATATTTGCACGAGTCTGTCTAACTTGTGTAAATAAGAAATATCACTCACCCTATAAAGCCCACAAACATAAGAAAAGCAGTAGATAAGGCAATGGGGTTTCACTTTTATGTGTTTTTGTAGTGCTGTCATGCAAGCTATGTCTACAAAGGTTTTAACCAAATTTGAGTATTCATAAATATGATTTCTGAATATGAATATGATTTTAAAAATACAAAGTTAGAAAGTTGAGATCACATCTTTGCTGAAATGTTTTGTGCTGTTGTTGTTAACAAGCCATGGTTAATTTGCTCTGCCTTAGGATTATAAGTGTCCTGGGACAGGAGAGGGTGTGAGTGGGAAACCCACTGCTGAAACTTTACCCTAGTTTGTCCTCATGGATGAGGTGTTGGGACAGAGGCATCGCACCAACCCCTCAATCCCTGAGGACACACCAGGGCCGAGTTCAGTGGGTGACCAAGAAGAGGAAGAGCCAGGGGAACCCACACCAGCACCACGAAGAAGGCGAGACAGAGAGGACGAGTTTTTGGACTTGATTAGAGAAGACATGGGACTGCAGAGGCGAGGAGAGCACAGGAGAGTAGGGAGAGGATGGACAGGCTGTTTTCTCTTCTTGAAAGAATGATTGAGAAATATACATATATACAGTATATTCTTGTTGAACTTTTTTTCACTTATATTTTTTAAAAGGGAAAAAATAATTCTGTACATTTATTTATTTTTATGCAACTTTAAATGTGTAAATAAAAGAGAATTCATTGCTCTGGACATTGTTTATTTTTGTAATGACAGTCATAATTTCTACATGAAACAAATTCTTCTATACTTCTGAATATTTTCAAGGTTGATACATTTAAACTATATACTTTTGTGTTAATGTTTAATGTAAAACAATGCATCATATTTTAAAATAACAATTTTGTAGTGTTGCTGTCCTGTGTGGGAAAATTACTTCGAGTATTAACGAAGTATGTAGTTCCTTACATATCACCACTGGTTATTTTGAAAATGAAAGTAACAAAATGTAGGCCTATTTTCACAATATTAACAAATTGTTGCTAACTACAGCTTCGTCCCATTTGGCGCATCTGAAGCGCTCGGACCGGTCTAGCCTACGGAGGAATGTTCTTGTCGCCTAGCAACAGTGACAGCTGTCGATGAAGAGCGGGAGTAACATTCGCTCTGGACTTTTTATATTCAACTGGGTTTTATATTCAAATAGGGTTGAAAACCTGTGTAAATATATTTACCATGGTTTATTTATGTGCATAATAAAAAATAATACACTAGCCTACAAAATCACATCAAGGTAAGATATAAATGAACATTTGAATCGATCGGCTAAGCCGAAAGTACATGACCTGAAACATCCGTACCATGTCCATGTCCTCCAGTAAAATATAAAACATAAAAATGACAATAGCCAATTCTGGCTCCATAGCTGTTTACTCAATTATATCAAATGGATTATCAGGATGGCAGCATACTCTCGCACCGTTGCTTGGCGCCTCCATGGAGCGGTAATCGGGAACACCTGGCTGCACAATTAGGAAATCCTACGAAGGCTACATGGAGCGTCGTTCGGAGGACGCATAGGCTGCATCATTTGAAGTCCGCAGCCTTCACTTTGGGACACAGCTGGTGTCCAAATGTTCAGCGTTTCCTTGTTGCTCAGAGTGTGGTAATGGACTCTCTTGTCTAGTGTTTAGTGCTGTTATCATTCAGAAGCTCCATGTGCAATCATATGCATATGCATATGTAAAATATAATGCAATCATCAACATTAAACAGCATATAAATCAAAACTGTGTAATGTTACTGAATGAACTGTCGACCCAGGACGAGCTACAGGACTGTGAAGCTTCGAGGAGTTGATGGACTCGATCTATTCATCTGTGTTTTGATCGTCACTGTGAATGTATATTATTTGACAAAACAGGACTTTCTCAGCTTTTTGCTCAAAATGTTGCTTTTATAAAACTTAATAAAACACAGAAAAACACATATACACTGCAGCAACAGCAGTCAAGAACAAAATGTGGTTTCTCAGAAACCTTGATGCAGATTTAACATTAAGAAACATTATTTACATTTACAACATATGATATAAAGCACAATTTTACAATACAATAGATTGACATTTAGCTAAATCTCTCATTTTGTCTTCCACATAAAGTATCCAACATGTTTAATCACCATTAGAAGTTATAGCAGAACTTAGAGTTATACATATTCATTTCTATATCTCTTTTCCAGACTCTGTTATTCAAGGCCGGATTTTCCTCATATTGTGACATTGGCTAAAAGCAAGTTTTGGATGAAGATTATTGTAGCTGTAGAAATGTACTTCTCTTTGATTAAATATTAGAAAAACCCACAGGCAGATGTAATGGATGACCATAAAAAATTATTTATGTTAAAAATGACGATATCTTTCATTTCATTCATTTATAAAGTGAGTGTCTTACATAATTTTAGCATTAGAGTGAAATAATAATGATAATAATAATTAATATATATAATTTCTCCTCATTGTAATTGCTAATAATGCATCAATCCAGCACTGACTATAACAGAGGAGACCGGCTGCTCATGAGCTTGTAGCTTCTGTGTTTGGACTCTTTATGGGCTGGAAACTTTATAAGGAATGAATTACAGATGTTTTCTAGCAAGAGGAAGGAAGAGAACAACAACTCAGAGGAGTTTTGATATTACATGAAGGATCTGAGTGGCGTCTGAAGGATTGAACATTCAGTCTCAGTGTTTCTGATGGAGTAAGAGACACACAACTGAACATTTACTGACTTCATGATCCTGAACTGTGATCCTGAGACTCAAACCTCAATCCATCAGGTCAAAGTTAAAGTTATAACACTGATTTCTCTCTCTGTTAATGATCTTAATGCAGTTTAAGATCAAGGTTCATCTGTACTGTTGAAGGTGGTTTAGAGCTAGAATTAGATATAAAAGCAAATCACTATTACATGAATACAAAGAACAATGACAATTAAACATTTACAGCTATTTACAAAACCAAGAAAACGTACATTTAAAAAAATGGTCTCAATAACGAATGCAGAATGAGATTTAACTCTTAAATCACAGTCAGAAGCTTCTCAGGAGTGTTTTTCTCTCACTGTTGAATTATGTTTGTGAAACCACTGAATCCAGCTGAGATTCAGTCCTACTAGTGTCCTGATCTTCATTCAGTAGAGGCTTCATCTCATGAGATTCTGCTGGGTTCTGGATCTGGATCTGGTCCTGGTTTTGGTTCTGGTCCAGGAACTGGTGCAGGAACTGGTCCAGGTCCGGGAACTGGTGCAGGAACTGGTCCAGGTCCGGGAACTGGTGCAGGAACTGGTCCGGGAACTGGTCCGGGAACTGGTGCAGGAACTGGTCCGGGAACTGGCGCAGGAACTGGTGCAGGAACTGGTGCAGGGACTGGTGCAGGGACTGGTGCAGGGACTGGTCCTGGATCTGGATCTGGTCCTGGTCCTGGTCAATCTTACTAGTGTCCTGATCTTCATTCAGTAGAGGCTTCATCTCATGAGATTCTGCTGGGTTCTGGTTCTGGTTCTGGTCCTGGTTTGATCCACTGGCTGGAGTTTCATCAGAACCTGCTGCAGTCTGTGTTCAGAATAAGACACACTTTAACATGTATTTTCAACAGTATCACAGCAGTGTTTCTCAGTCCTCATAGAAAACACTTCACAGTTTTACCACACAGAAGCATTTGCTGTTTTTAAGTTGAAGGAAATGACGTTTCAAACCCAGTTTGTGTCAGAGCAGAGGATCAGGATGTGGTATTACAGATATTACAGGTTTTACAGAGTCAATAATCTGAAGTGTTTTGTGTGAAATAAAGGAAAGCCCTGATGTTCTCCAGGAGCAGGATTGAGAGACACTGATGATCTACACAACATCTGTGGAGAAAAGTGTTCAAATCCACAATGATTCTGACGCTAACCTGAGATTCCTGATTCTGAGATCCAGCGGCTCGAGGTCGACGAGACTTTATTGCCTTCTGTGTTCAAGACAAGACAGTTCATTTACACACAGATCTCCACTAATGCATTACTGTACACACAAATCTCCACTAATGCATTAATGTACACACAGATCTCCGCTAATGCATTAATGTACACACAGATCTCCACTAATGCATTAATGTACACACAGATCTCCACTAATGCATTAATGTACACACAGATCTCCGCTAATGCGTTAATGTACACACAGATCTCCACTAATGCGTTAATGTACACACAGATCTCCACTAATGCATTAATGCACACACAGATCTCCACTAATGTACACACAGATCTCCACTAATGCGTTAATGTACACACAGATCTCCACTAATGCGTTAATGTACACACAGATCTCCACTAATGCATTAATGTACACACAGATCTCCACTAATGCATTAATGCACACACAGATCTCCACTAATGCATTAATGTGCACACAG